>NC_092037.1:57540368-57748148 GCF_003086295.3 Arachis hypogaea
CGTATAAAACAAGTAATGAGCAGGCAAATACCCAAAGAAAAAAAAAAAAAAACAGAAAAAACACATCATTAAAGGGGGGTTGGGGCGCTGAATGAGAGAGGGAAGGGAAGAGAGAAAACCTAACTCTCTTATGATCTTCAAACCACCAATAACTTGAGTACGGAGCTGCCGATCGACGAGCGTTTTGCGGCCAACGCGTCGCTCTTCTCCATCCTCTACATTCTATCTAAGTTTTGTGGTGAGTATTTCCCATTCATCTATGCCCGTTTTGAATTTCCCACTGTTACACGGTTTTGGGAAGTTAGTTGTTTTAAAATCTTGTGATTTTGGGTGTAGGGTCTCCACACATGGATTCTAAGTGGGTTCTAATCCCCTACTTCATATGGGCTGAGGGTAAGAAGTGCTCAAACCCTTGTGATTTATCATTTTATGGAGCCCTAGGTTTGATGTATGTATGTGATATTGGGTTATGTAGTGTATTTGGTGATTGATGCACAATTGGGAGGTTGGTATTTTGTGGACTTTGGTGAGGCTTGAGCTAGGTTGGTGGGACTTCCAAAGAAGAGGCTCAATTGATTCGGCTACAAGAGGTACGGTTAAGTTTCATTTAAGTACCGTGTGATGTGATGAGAATTCCTAGGCTAGATGCCCCTAGGATTAAGTTTGAATTGTGTAAATGGTTGATGCTAATATGCATAGTTGGTATGTAATGTGAATGATGATTGGGTTGAGAATTGTGTGGCTTGTATGCTTGTGTATTGAAAATTTGATGATTTGGGTAATGAGTATTGAATTGTGATTTATGCATTTAAATTGTGAAATTGGCCGGAGGCCGTATTTTGGGGCCGGAGGCCGGAAAGAGGTAAGAAAGGTAAGTTGATGTGGTGCATTGTATGATGACACAAGTAATTGGATGAATTTCATATAATGAATATATGAATGATTGGGTTGGTTATTGAATAATGAGGTTTGAGGAGTTGAAGTGTGGAAATTGGTAAAATTTCGGGTGGAATAGTATAGATGAGGTATGTTTGATTTTGGTTGAGATATATTATGTGGTCATATATGTAGTATGATTTTTGATGCCTTGATGGGATGATAATGCGTGAGAGATATGTATGTTGTGATATATGCTTGAGAAATGATTAAGGTTGATTTGGGGGTGAAACCACGTGATAGTGAGTATGTTACGGGTTATGTATAATGATGGTTGATTGGGACTAGTATTGTTGAGAATTGCATGAGGAAGAGTATATGATATGTCGATATGTTTGAGTTTGAGCCACTTGGGTGAAGTGGGTTAAAATGATGGGATAGTGATTTTGTATATTGTGGTAAAGTGTCAATGTGTGAGTTGAGGAGGCTTGATGTTGAAATTGATGTATTTTGATTGATTTCAAAGAAAAGGGATGAAAATGGCATGTTTTGACTGATTTTGAAAAGAGTTGAAAATGGCTTATTTTGAAATGGCACTTTGTGTTTCATATGAAAATATGTTTTTTTGGGCATACTTTGACGGGACATAACTTGGCTACGGATCTTTGTTTTGTGCCAAATCTGTTTAGAAATGAAATTGGATCCGGGATGTCCATGCCGTTCGAGAACGGGTGAAAAAACGATTTAAAATGAGGAAGTTATGTCCGTCGGAAGATGGGGGTTGAAGCTGTGAATTCTGCAGTTTTTAACTTAGAAAATTTTAGCGAACCCCCTTGCGCGTGGGCGCACTTGGCGCGTACGCGCCGATCTTCCAGAAAACGCCATCCACGCGTGCGCGTGATGTGCGCGGGCGCGCCGATAGTGCTGCACCCAAGCCCGGCCATTTTCCAGAGAGTTGTGCCAGAACTGTGCCAGCTTTGTGCCTGGGGCACGAGAGTATCCACGCGTACGCGTGGTTGACGCGTGCGCGTCGATTTGGCAAATTTTTAATCCACACGTTAGCGTGCATGACGCTTGCGCGTCGATGAGTTTTTAAGGACATCCACGCGTGCGCGTGGAGTACGCGTACGCGTGGCATTGTTTTCATGCCAAAGTTGATATTTGAGTTTTAAAAGCCAAATCTCATACTTCTAAGCCTCCGATCTCACCACTTATATCTTAAATCTTTATGATATGCCTAGCTATTAGAAAAGGGCTAGTGAATGAGATAACTTGCGAGTGAAGCAAGGGGAAAATGAATAATCAATGAGGATCATTGAGGATTATGTGAGATGTGGAGGATGGTAGTGGAAGTGCTTGTTATGCCATTGGCCGAAGGGCCGTAATTGTTTATGAATTGGCTGGTTCTGGATTGAACCGTGAGCCGGGATAGCTGTGTATGCTATGAATATTGGCTGGTTCTGGATTGAACCGTGAGCCGGAATAGCTGTGTATGCTATGAATATTGGCTGGTTATGGATTTAACCGTGAGCCGGATGGCTGAAATGGATGTTGATCCATGGATGAGGATTCATGCATGTTTATGCTGAATTATTGATAATTGTGAATTGCACTTCCACTATCTGAGATACGAGTTTTACCTGGGTAGTAGCAAGGGTTGTGGTACGTCCCGCTTGCTCCGGGTCAATGCTTGTGTTTTCTCTCTGGTTGTAAGGGTGACAGGGCACCGATACCCTCTAATGGCGACAGGGCGCAGATACCCTCTAATGGCGACAGGGGCGCAGATACCCTCTAATGATATTAATACGCAACAGAGAGACTGTGCCCGGGTTAGCTACCGGACACGTCGGGTTGGCTTGATAACCGACAGATGATATCATCAGCCATAGGGCAGGCATACATCATTTGCATATGTTTGAATTGTTTGGGTTTGCCTATTTGTTTTGGATTTCTATATCATATATGCTATGTTACCTGATTACATGCTACTTGTTCTACTTGTACCTTATTTGTGTATTACTTGACTGTATTGCTTGTGTTTGTACAACTGAGAGATCCCTCATGATGGTGTTGGTGATGTTGGGGCTGTCTTGATGAGATGATTGATATGCGATTGCATAATGATGATGATTTTTGAATGAGATCATTGAGCCCCCTGGGTGGACGTAGTGATGTGATTTCACTAGTCCAGCGAGGTAGATGTATTGATATAGAGATGCTAAGGCAGAGCAACTGGTAATGGTTTTGCTTAATGATTCTGAGTCCGATTCGTGAAAGAATCAGCGGAATGGAAACATGTGTAATATGATCTAGATTTAGTATTCCCTTACGTCAGATGCCTATTTATGGATTAGTGATAATCTAGGCTGGATACTTGGAGAAAAGGAGTTTAGGATGCTTAGTGAGTTTTATTGCAGTGCATTGTATTATTTGGCACTTTTACCGTACTGGGAACCCGTGGGCCCGGGGTTCTCATTCCGTATATATCTCTTGTTTTTCAGATACAGGTCCAGGTGCTCAGAAGTGAGCTGTGGTTCGTCTGAGAGACGGCGAAGATATTTATTTCCTCTATCTTGTGTTTTGATTAGAATCTCTCCATCCTTGTTTTGAAAAGATTATATTATGTATTGAACTCTTTTGGAATTTGCCTATAGCGGCTCTCATGTTTCCTTTGGGAGAGATTAGGATATATTGTTGTCAACTACTTTCATACTGTACCCTAGCCGGCCTAAACTTCGTGGGTCGCGACTAGTGGCTATTACTTATGTTATATATATCTATCTGTTATCTATCTCTTTATCTCCTTTATGCCTTGTCCGTATATCGCTTTCGGCTTCGCGGTTTAACTTTTCGTTGTCGGAACGTGAGTGATACGTCTTTGCGATTTTATTTCTACTCTTTTCAGGCTTCTCGATTAATATTCCTTTCGAAATTACCTATATTTATATATTAAAAATCCACCTGAGAGTCGTACCACCGTAATATCATTGACTTATGACTCGAGCATAAGAATTTGAATATTAGGGTGTTACATTATGGTATCAGAGCAGTTCGTCCTCGTGAGCCTGAGGGATGGAACTGCTTATGCTTCAATGCATACTCTGAGTCTGTGCCTGTGCTAGTTAGGGTATCTAACTGATACATCTAGCATGAAGTCCATGAGTGTACCTTTGGTACTTTGAAGCACTATACCTCCGATATTGAGACTGATCAACTTGATATCGATTGTTTGGTGTGTATAGGAACCAGATGGCGCCTCGTGGACCCAGTCAGGGACGTGAGAGAGATCGTACTAGTACGCAGGAACCGGAAGTCAACCCGAATAATCCGGTAAACATTATGGCGGCGTTGGAGAATATGGCTGCTGCTATGCAAGCCACTGCGGAGACTCTTGGGCAACAGATAAACAATAATGGCAATGGCGGAAGGGAAGCTCAGGGCCCGATGACACTGGCAACTTTCTTAAAGGTTAATCCACCTAAGTTCAAGGGAACCACCGATCCGACTGAAGCTGATACTTGGTTTCAGGCCATAGAGCGAGCACTGCAAGCGCAGTTGGTGCCTGAAGAGCAACGTGTTGAATTTGCTACCTATCTGCTCACGGGAGAAGCATCGCATTGGTGGCAAGGGGCTCGACGTCTCCTACAACAGGGGAATGGTCCTATCACTTGGGGTGCCTTCCAAGTGGAATTTTATAAGAAGTACTTCCCGAATTCTGCTAGAACGGTCAAGGAACTTGAATTACTGCAACTGAAGCAGGGTACAATGTCCGTATCTGAGTATACGGATAAATTTGAGGAGTTATTCAGATTTTCTCGTATGTGTCAAGGAACTCCGGGAGACTCTGAGGAATGGAAGTGTATTAAGTATGAAGGAGGACTTCGAAGTGAAATCCTGAGCTCCGTTGGACCGATGGAGATTAGGGTCTTCTCCGAACTTGTAAACAAGAGCCGTATTGCTGAAGAATGTGTGAGGAAGGCTGTTGAGGCAAAGAATGACCATCGGGGGTCCCACCGCAGGGAGCACAATCAAGAGTGCCCAACGAGGGGTCAAGAGTTTAAGAGAAGAGGATACCCACAACGTTTTCCCCAAAGGCGAAATGACCTTGCGACGAATAAGAATTCCCAAGGAAAGGGTAGGGAAAAACAAACAGTGGCTGCTTCGGATGTTTTGAGCTGTCAGAGATGTGGAGGTCATCACCCAAATAGACCGTGTCGTTATGGTTCGGGTTTGTGTTACAATTGCGGAAAGCTAGGACATTTGGTCAGAGATTGCCCACACCGGAAGGATCGGGAGACTGCCAGGTCCGATTTTCGTACCTAAGGTAATAAGAAAACTGATAACTTAATTCTTTACCACTTTACATAATGCTGAAGGCTGGTATTCACTCGTAATACATGGTCGAATGAAAAATTATGATCTGTTCTAGATAACCCTAAGTTATCTTAATAGAAGGTTTGGTGAGCATAAATGATTAGGTAGGCCTTTAACGGAAAGCAACCTCGGAATGGAATGACTGATGGGTGATGTCAAAGCCATCATTCGGGAACTCCGTGTCGAGGTAGATTGGGACTTTGCCATGGTTGTAGAGGAGTTGGACATGTGTCCTAGAAATGTCCTAAGAAGGTCAACCGGAATACTACCAAGAGCCAACAACAAGGTCGTGTGTTCACTACAACAACGGGGGATACCGTTAGATCCGACAGTTTGGGAATTAGTAACAACGTACTAAAGGTACGATTAAGTTGGTATGTGGTTTTGGCTATCATAGATAGAAATCTAGTGAATGCCAGTCATGCTAAGTTGTGGTTGAGTACTTGAGGAAGTAAGTGATAAAGCTCGTACTAGACGAGGGGTCAGAATAAAGCAACTGAAACTTGTGGAAGCAGTAACACAGGATAGCTACGAATAAGAGTTGTAAAAGTTTAATATAGTATCTTATGTTTGAATACTAGAAGGGTTAAGAGGGTTACTGCAAGTAATGATCCCCAAATAGTTGGAAATGATTGTGGCTGCGAGCTTTGATGGTTCTAAAGCGGATGAGGAAATTATCATCAATGCACAATTAGATTTAGATGATGATTGAGTGCAAGTTGTTGTGTTCGAGAGATGAGTGCTATGATGTTTGGTCATGGTGACCTTGGATTTTGATCAAGATTTGTAATGGTCGGTTTCAGAGATATTGTTTGGAGACCTTTAAATTGCAATACTGATGCGGTACTGAGATTGGTTTGAGGGAACCCGTGACAGGTGGTAAACTCCAATTTTGGAGAGGTACTGTTGAAAATTTTTTCCCCAAGAATTTGAAAGAGTGTTGGTTTTGGTTTTCAAGATGATTTTTGATATGAGTAATTTTAACAAAAGAGATGTGTCTCAAATGCCTTTATAGATTATGAAAGGAAATGCGAACTCTTATGATTTTGTTAACTCGCTATTCCGAACTCATTTGGTTTCTAGAAATGAAAGGGGTTTTTGATTGATAAGCCAGAGGCTTTATATCAGCAAGTCATGAAGAAATTTGAGGGTTTGAGAATAAGAAAGTAAGTTTGGAGATTATGCTTGGAGTTGAACTGTGATTAGAGGAATTGGCTTGGCAGAGAGAGAGAGAGGATAGTGATGGAGTATGATTAAGGTGTGGTGATGATCATTGATTGATTATAGTGATGTGGAAAAATGGCTATGATTAACGATGATGGCAATCTTATTGATGACATGATTCGAGATTTAATAGGGTGTGAGTTGATGAGCCGGTAAAAGTAAGGGACGAGGCTGTTGGTCGGCGTTGAACGGACGACCGAGACCCTCAGGGATAGAGAGAGATCAGAGTGCGGCAACGGAAGCGTGCAGAGTAAAAAGGACCTCGGAACTGTTATACGTTGATATAAAGGCAGACTATGCTCGCGTACTCGTAGTGATGGATGGAATTTTCGAGGGCGAAAATTTCTGTTAGGGGGGTAGAATGTAATACCCGGTCTAACCGAAATTGATTAAATAATGAGTTAAGTAGGAGCGAATATGGTTGGAAGATTTGGCAATTGGAATTCGATGATTTCAATATGATATTTGGATTCAGTGAAATTTTCCGAGTCGGAAGACATAGTTTTCTGCGTAAAAGCGCGCAGTGGAATTTTAACCGGCAGTACCGGCTGAGACCTGTCTGGTACTGCAGCTGAGAAAATTGATTATGAGTAAATAATATTAAGAAATGAGGAATTATGATTAGGGAGGTAGAAATATTTAAAGTGCGATTTGGAGCGCTAATCTTAAAGGTTTTAGCCCAAAATTGGACCAACGGACAAAAATAAGTGAACTGGGCCTAAGTGGGCCCAAGACCCAACATATATAAACATTAGTTATGAGCATTTCAGCTCATTTTACCCTAAAGAGAAGGGTTGGGGCGCTGAATTGAGAAGAGGGAAGAGAAGAGAGAAAACCTAACTCTCTTTGATCTTCAAACCACCATAACTTGAGCTACGGAGCTCCGATCGACGAGCCGTTTGCGGCCACGCGTCGCTCTTCTCATCCTCTACAATTCTATCTAAGTTTTGTGGTGAGTATTCCATTCATCTCTGCCCAGTTTTCGAATTTCCCACTGTTACACGTTTTTGGGAAGTTAGTGTTAAAATCTTGTGATTTTGGGTGTTTAGGGATACTCCAACATGGATTCTAAGTGGGTTCTATCCCTACTTCATATGGGCTGAGGTAAGAAGTGCTCAAACCCTTGTGATTTATCATTTTTATGAGCCCTAGGTTGATGTATGTATGTGATATTGGTTATGTTAGTGTATTTGGTGATTTTGATGCACAATTGGGAGGTTGGTATTGCTTGTGGAGCTTTGGTGAGGCTTGGAGCTAAGGTTGGTGGAGACTTCCAAAGAAGAGGCTCAATTGATTCGGCTACAAGAGGTACGGTTTAAGTTTCATTTAAGTACCGTGTGATGTGATGAGAATTCCTAGGCTAGATGCCCCTAGGATTAAGTTTGAATTGTGTAAATGGTTGATGCTAATATGCATAGTTGGTATGTAATGTGAATTGATGATTGGGTTGAGAATTGTGTGGCCTTGTATGCTTGGTGTATTGAAAATTTGATGATTTGGGTAATGAGTATTGAATTGTGATTTATGCATTTAAATTGTGAAATTGGGCCGGAGGCCGTATATTTTGGGCCGGAGGCCGGAAAGAGGTAAGAAAGGTAAGTTGATGTGTGCATTGTATGATGACACAAGTAATTGGATGAATTTCATATAATGAATATATGAATGATTGGGTTGGTTATTGAATAATGAGGTTTGAGGAGTTGAAGTGTGGAAATTGGTAAATTTCGGGTGGAATAGTATAGATGAGGTATGTTTGATTTTGGTTGAGATATATTATGTGGTCATATATGTGAGTATGATTTTTGATGCCTTGATGGGATGATAATGCGTGAGAGATATGTATGTTGTGATATATGCTTGAGAAATGATTAAGGTTGATTTGGGGGTGAAACCACGTGATAGTGAGTATGTTACGGGTTATGTATAATGATGGTTGATTGGGACTAGTATTGTTGAGAATTGGCATGAGGAAGAGTATATGATATGTCGATATGTTTGAGTTTGAGCCACTTGGGTGAAGTGGGTTAAAATGATGGGATAGTGATTTTGTATATTGTGGTAAAGTGTCAATGTGTGAGTTGAGGAGGCTTGATGTTGAAATTGATGTATTTTGATTGATTTCAAAGAAAAGGGATGAAAATGGCATGTTTTGACTGATTTTGAAAAGAGTTGAAAATGGCTTATTTTGAAAATGGCACTTTGTGGTTTCATATGAAAATATGTTTTTTTGGGCATACTTTGACGGGACATAACTTGGACTACGGATCTTTGTTTTGTGCCAAATCTGTTTAGAAATGAAATTGGATCCGGGATGTCCATGCCGTTCGAAGAACGGGTGAAAAACGATTTAAAATGAGGAAGTTATGTCCGTCGGAAGATTGGGGGTTGAAGCTGTGAATTCTGCAGTTTTTGACTTAGAAAATTTTTAGCAGAACAACCCCTTGCGCGTGGGCGCACTTGGCGCGTACGCGCCGATCTTCCAGAAAATGCCATCCACGCGTGCGCGTGATGTGCGCGGGCGCGCCGATAGTGCTGCACCCAATGCCCGGCCATTTTCCAGAGAGTTGTGCCAGAACTGTGCCAGCTTTGTGCCTGGGGCACGAGAGTATCCACGCGTACGCGTGGTTGACGCGTGCGCGTCGATTTGGCAAATTTTTAATCCACGCGTTAGCGTGCATGACGCTTGCGCGTCGATGAGTTTTTAAGGACATCCACGCGTGCGCGTGGAGTACGCGTACGCGTGGCATTATTTTCATGCCAAAGTTGATATTTGAGTTTTAAAAGCCAAATCTCATACTTCTAAGCCTCCGATCTCACCACTTATATCTTAAATCTTTATGATATGCCTAGCTATTAGAAAAGGGCTAGTGAATGAGATAACTTGCGAGTGAAGCAAGGGGAAAATGAATAATCAATGAGGATCATTGAGGATTATGTGAGATGTGGAGGATGGTAGTGGAAGTGCTTGTTATGCCATTGGCCGAAGGGCCGTAATTGTTTATGAATTGGCTGGTTCTGGATTGAACCGTGAGCCGGGATAGCTGTGTATGCTATGAATATTGGCTGGTTATGGATTTAACCGTGAGCCGGATGGCTGAAATGGATGTTGATCCATGGATGAGGATTCATGCATGTTTATGCTGAATTATTGATAATTGTGAATTGCACTTCCACTATCTGAGATACGAGTTTTACCTGGGTAGTAGCAAGGGTTGTGGTACGTCCCGCTTGCTCCGGGTCAATGCTTGTGTTTTCTCTCTGGTTGTAAGGGTGACAGGGCACCGATACCCTCTAATGGCGACAGGGCGCAGATACCCTCTAATGATATTAATACGCAACAGAGAGACTGTGCCCGGGTTAGCTACCGGACACGTCGGGTTGGCTTGATAACCGACAGATGATATCATCAGCCATAGGGCAGGCATACATCATTTGCATATGTTTGAATTGTTTGGGTTTGCCTATTTGTTTTGGATTTCTATATCATATATGCTATGTTACCTGATTACATGCTACTTGTTCTACTTGTACCTTATTTGTGTATTACTTGACTGTATTGCTTGTGTTTGTACAACTGAGAGATCCCTCATGATGGTGTTGGTGGATGTTGGGGGCTGTTCTTGATGAGATGAATTGATAATGCGATTGCATAATGATGATGATTTTTGAATGAGATCATTTGAGCCCCCCTGGGTGGACGTAGTGATGTGATTTCACTAGTTCCAGGCGAGGGTATGATGTATTGATATAGAGATGCTAAGGCAGAGCAACTGGTAATGGTTTTGCTTAATGATTCTGAGTCCGATTCGTGAAAGAATCAGCGGAATGGGAAAACATGTGTAATATGATCTAGATTTAGTATTCCCCTTACGTCAGATGCCTATTTATGGATTAGTGATAATCTAGGCTGGATACTTGGAGAAAAGGAGTTTAGGATGCTTAGTGAGTTTTTATTGCAGTGCATTGTATTTATTTGGCACTTTTACCGTACTGGGAACCCGTGGGCCCGGGGTTCTCATTCCGTATATATCTCTTGTTTTTCAGATACAGGTCCAGGTGCTCAGAAGTGAGCTGTGGTTCGTCTGAGAGACGGCGAAGATATTTATTTCCTCTATCTTGTGTTTTGATTAGAATCTCTCCATCCTTGTTTTGAAAAGATTATATTATGTATTGAACTCTTTTGGAATTTGCCTATAGCGGCTCTCATGTTTCCTTTGGGAGAGATTAGGATATATTGTTGTCAACTACTTTCATACTGTACCCTAGCCGGCCTAAACTTCGTGGGTCGCGACTAGTGGCTATTACTTATGTTATATATATCTATCTGTTATCTATCTCTTTATCTCCTTTATGCCTTGTCCGTATATCGCTTTCGGCTTCGCGGTTTAACTTTTCGTTGTCGGAACGTGAGTGATACGTCTTTGCGATTTTATTTCTACTCTTTTCAGGCTTCTCGATTAATATTCCTTTCGAAATTACCTATATTTATATATTAAAAATCCACCTGAGAGTCGTACCACCGTAATATCATTGACTTATGACTCGAGCATAAGAATTTGAATATTAGGGTGTTACATTATGGTATCAGAGCAGTTCGTCCTCGTGAGCCTGAGGGATGGAACTGCTTATGCTTCAATGCATACTCTGAGTCTGTGCCTGTGCTAGTTAGGGTATCTAACTGATACATCTAGCATGAAGTCCATGAGTGTACCTTTGGTACTTTGAAGCACTATACCTCCGATATTGAGACTGATCAACTTGATATCGATTGTTTGGTGTGTATAGGAACCAGATGGCGCCTCGTGGACCCAGTCAGGGACGTGAGAGAGATCGTACTAGTACGCAGGAACCGGAAGTCAACCCGAATAATCCGGTAAACATTATGGCGGCGTTGGAGAATATGGCTGCTGCTATGCAAGCCACTGCGGAGACTCTTGGGCAACAGATAAACAATAATGGCAATGGCGGAAGGGAAGCTCAGGGCCCGATGACACTGGCAACTTTCTTAAAGGTTAATCCACCTAAGTTCAAGGGAACCACCGATCCGACTGAAGCTGATACTTGGTTTCAGGCCATAGAGCGAGCACTGCAAGCGCAGTTGGTGCCTGAAGAGCAACGTGTTGAATTTGCTACCTATCTGCTCACGGGAGAAGCATCGCATTGGTGGCAAGGGGCTCGACGTCTCCTACAACAGGGGAATGGTCCTATCACTTGGGGTGCCTTCCAAGTGGAATTTTATAAGACGTACTTCCCGAATTCTGCTAGAACGGTCAAGGAACTTGAATTACTGCAACTGAAGCAGGGTACAATGTCCGTATCTGAGTATACGGATAAATTTGAGGAGTTATTCAGATTTTCTCGTATGTGTCAAGGAACTCCGGGAGACTCTGAGGAATGGAAGTGTATTAAGTATGAAGGAGGACTTCGAAGTGAAATCCTGAGCTCCGTTGGACCGATGGAGATTAGGGTCTTCTCCGAACTTGTAAACAAGAGCCGTATTGCTGAAGAATGTGTGAGGAAGGCTGTTGAGGCAAAGAATGACCATCGGGGGTCCCACCGCAGGGAGCACAATCAAGAGTGCCCAACGAGGGGTCAAGAGTTTAAGAGAAGAGGATACCCACAACGTTTTCCCCAAAGGCGAAATGACCTTGCGACGAATAAGAATTCCCAAGGAAAGGGTAGGGAAAAACAAACAGTGGCTGCTTCGGATGTTTTGAGCTGTCAGAGATGTGGAGGTCATCACCCAAATAGACCGTGTCGTTATGGTTCGGGTTTGTGTTACAATTGCGGAAAGCTAGGACATTTGGTCAGAGATTGCCCACACCGGAAGGATCGGGAGACTGCCAGGTCCGATTTTCGTACCTAAGGTAATAAGAAAACTGATAACTTAATTCTTTACCACTTTACATAATGCTGAAGGCTGGTATTCACTCGTAATACATGGTCGAATGAAAAATTATGATCTGTTCTAGATAACCCTAAGTTATCTTAATAGAAGGTTTGGTGAGCATAAATGATTAGGTAGGCCTTTAACGGAAAGCAACCTCGGAATGGAATGACTGATGGGTGATGTCAAAGCCATCATTCGGGAACTCCGTGTCGAGGTAGATTGGGACTTTGCCATGGTTGTAGAGGAGTTGGACATGTGTCCTAGAAATGTCCTAAGAAGGTCAACCGGAATACTACCAAGAGCCAACAACAAGGTCGTGTGTTCACTACAACAACGGGGGATACCGTTAGATCCGACAGTTTGGGAATTAGTAACAACGTACTAAAGGTACGATTAAGTTGGTATGTGGTTTTGGCTATCATAGATAGAAATCTAGTGAATGCCAGTCATGCTAAGTTGTGGTTGAGTACTTGAGGAAGTAAGTGATAAAGCTCGTACTAGACGAGGGGTCAGAATAAAGCAACTGAAACTTGTGGAAGCAGTAACACAGGATAGCTACGAATAAGAGTTGTAAAAGTTTAATATAGTATCTTATGTTTGAATACTAGAAGGGTTAAGAGGGTTACTGCAAGTAATGATCCCAAAATAGTTGGAAATGATTGTGGCTGCGAGCTTTGATGGTTCTAAAGCGGATGAGGAAATTATCATCAATGCACAATTAGATTTAGATGATGATTGAGTGCAAGTTGTTGTGTTCGAGAGATGAGTGCTATGATGTTTGGTCATGGTGACCTTGGATTTTGATCAAGATTTGTAATGGTCGGTTTCAGAGATATTGTTTGGAGACCTTTAAATTGCAATACTGATGCGGTACTGAGATTGGTTTGAGGGAACCCGTGACAGGTGGTAAACTCCAATTTTGGAGAGGTACTGTTGAAAATTTTTTCCCCAAGAATTTGAAAGAGTGTTGGTTTTGGTTTTCAAGATGATTTTTGATATGAGTAATTTTAACAAAAGAGATGTGTCTCAAATGCTTTTATAGATTATGAAAGGAAATGCGAACTCTTATGATTTTGTTAACTCGCTATTCCGAACTCATTTGGTTTCTAGAAATGAAAGGGGTTTTTGATTGATAAGCCAGAGGCTTTATATCAGCAAGTCATGAAGAAATTTGAGGGTTTGAGAATAAGAAAGTAAGTTTGGAGATTATGCTTGGAGTTGAACTGTGATTAGAGGAATTGGCTTGGCAGAGAGAGAGAGAGGATAGTGATGGAGTATGATTAAGGTGTGGTGATGATCATTGATTGATTATAGTGATGTGGAAAAATGGCTATGATTAACGATGATGGCAATCTTATTGATGACATGATTCGAGATTTAATAGGGTGTGAGTTGATGAGCCGGTAAAAGTAAGGGACGAGGCTGTTGGTCAGCGTTGAACGGACGACCGAGACCCTCAGGGATAGAGAGAGATCAGAGTGCGGCAACGGAAGCGTGCAGAGTAAAAAGGACCTCGGAACTGTTATACGTTGATATAAAGGCAGACTATGCTCGCGTACTCGTAGTGATGGATGGAATTTTCGAGGGCGAAAATTTCTGTTAGGGGGGTAGAATGTAATACCCGGTCTAACCGAAATTGATTAAATAATGAGTTAAGTAGGAGCGAATATGGTTGGAAGATTTGGCAATTGGAATTCGATGATTTCAATATGATATTTGGATTCAGTGAAATTTTCCGAGTCGGAAGACATAGTTTTCTGCGTAAAAGCGCGCAGTGGAATTTTAACCGGCAGTACCGGCTGAGACCTGTCTGGTACTGCAGCTGAGAAAATTGATTATGAGTAAATAATATTAAGAAATGAGGAATTATGATTAGGGGAGGTAGAAATATTTAAAGTGCGATTTGGAGCGCTAATCTTAAAGGTTTTAGCCCAAAATTGGACCAACGGACAAAAATAAGTGAACTGGGCCTAAGTGGGCCCAAGACCCAACATATATAAACATTAGTTATGAGCATTTCAGCTCATTTTACCCTAAAGAGAAGGGTTGGGGCGCTGAATTGAGAAGAGGGAAGAGAAGAGAGAAAACCTAACTCTCTTTGATCTTCAAACCACCATAACTTGAGCTACGGAGCTCCGATCGACGAGCCGTTTGCGGCCACGCGTCGCTCTTCTCATCCTCTACAATTCTATCTAAGTTTTGTGGTGAGTATTCCATTCATCTCTGCCCAGTTTTCGAATTTCCCACTGTTACACGTTTTTGGGAAGTTAGTGTTAAAATCTTGTGATTTTGGGTGTTTAGGGATACTCCAACATGGATTCTAAGTGGGTTCTATCCCTACTTCATATGGGCTGAGGTAAGAAGTGCTCAAACCCTTGTGATTTATCATTTTTATGAGCCCTAGGTTGATGTATGTATGTGATATTGGTTATGTTAGTGTATTTGGTGATTTTGATGCACAATTGGGAGGTTGGTATTGCTTGTGGAGCTTTGGTGAGGCTTGGAGCTAAGGTTGGTGGAGACTTCCAAAGAAGAGGCTCAATTGATTCGGCTACAAGAGGTACGGTTTAAGTTTCATTTAAGTACCGTGTGATGTGATGAGAATTCCTAGGCTAGATGCCCCTAGGATTAAGTTTGGATTGTGTAAATGGTTGATGCTAATATGCATAGTTGGTATGTAATGTGAATTGATGATTGGGTTGAGAATTGTGTGGCCTTGTATGCTTGGTGTATTGAAAATTTGATGATTTGGGTAATGAGTATTGAATTGTGATTTATGCATTTAAATTGTGAAATTGGGCCGGAGGCCGTATATTTTGGGCCGGAGGCCGGAAAGAGGTAAGAAAGGTAAGTTGATGTGTGCATTGTATGATGACACAAGTAATTGGATGAATTTCATATAATGAATATATGAATGATTGGGTTGGTTATTGAATAATGAGGTTTGAGGAGTTGAAGTGTGGAAATTGGTAAATTTCGGGTGGAATAGTATAGATGAGGTATGTTTGATTTTGGTTGAGATATATTATGTGGTCATATATGTGAGTATGATTTTTGATGCCTTGATGGGATGATAATGCGTGAGAGATATGTATGTTGTGATATATGCTTGAGAAATGATTAAGGTTGATTTGGGGGTGAAACCACGTGATAGTGAGTATGTTACGGGTTATGTATAATGATGGTTGATTGGGAATAGTATTGTTGAGAATTGGCATGAGGAAGAGTATATGATATGTCAATATGTTTGAGTTTGAGCCACTTGGGTGAAGTGGGTTAAAATGATGGGATAGTGATTTTGTATATTGTGGTAAAGTGTCAATGTGTGAGTTGAGGAGGCTTGATGTTGAAATTGATGTATTTTGATTGATTTCAAAGAAAAGGGATGAAAATGGCATGTTTTGACTGATTTTGAAAAGAGTTGAAAATGGCTTATTTTGAAAATGGCACTTTGTGGTTTCATATGAAAATATGTTTTTTTGGGCATACTTTGACGGGACATAACTTGGACTACGGATCTTTGTTTTGTGCCAAATCTGTTTAGAAATGAAATTGGATCCGGGATGTCCATGCCGTTCGAAGAACGGGTGAAAAACGATTTAAAATGAGGAAGTTATGTCCGTCGGAAGATTGGGGGTTGAAGCTGTGAATTCTGCAGTTTTTAACTTAGAAAATTTTTAGCAGAACAACCCCTTGCGCGTGGGCGCACTTGGCGCGTACGCGCCGATCTTCCAGAAAACGCCATCCACGCGTGCGCGTGATGTGCGCGGGCGCGCCGATAGTGCTGCACCCAATGCCCGGCCATTTTCCAGAGAGTTGTGCCAGAACTGTGCCAGCTTTGTGCCTGGGGCACGAGAGTATCCACGCGTACGCGTGGTTGACGCGTGCGCGTCGATTTGGCAAATTTTTAATCCACGCGTTAGCGTGCATGACGCTTGCGCGTCGATGAGTTTTTAAGGACATCCACGCGTGCGCGTGGAGTACGCGTACGCGTGGCATTGTTTTCATGCCAAAGTTGATATTTGAGTTTTAAAAGCCAAATCTCATACTTCTAAGCCTCCGATCTCACCACTTATATCTTAAATCTTTATGATATACCTAGCTATTAGAAAATGGCTAGTGAATGAGATAACTTGCGAGTGAAGCAAGGGGAAAATGAATAATCAATGAGGATCATTGAGGATTATGTGAGATGTGGAGGATGGTAGTGGAAGTGCTTGTTATGCCATTGGCCAAAGGGCCGTAATTGTTTATGAATTGGCTGGTTCTGGATTGAACCGTGAGCCGGGATAGCTGTGTATGCTATGAATATTGGCTGGTTCTGGATTGAACCGTGAGCCGGAATAGCTGTGTATGCTATGAATATTGGCTGGTTATGGATTTAACCGTGAGCCGGATGGCTGAAATGGATGTTGATCCATGGATGAGGATTCATGCATGTTTATGCTGAATTATTGATAATTGTGAATTGCACTTCCACTATCTGAGATACGAGTTTTACCTGGGTAGTAGCAAGGGTTGTGGTACGTCCCGCTTGCTCCGGGTCAATGCTTGTGTTTTCTCTCTGGTTGTAAGGGTGACAGGGCACCGATACCCTCTAATGGCGACAGGGCGCAGATACCCTCTAATGGCGACAGGGCGCAGATACCCTCTAATGATATTAATACGCAACAGAGAGACTGTGCCCGGGTTAGCTACCGGACACGTCGGGTTGGCTTGATAACCGACAGATGATATCATCAGCCATAGGGCAGGCATACATCATTTGCATATGTTTGAATTGTTTGGGTTTGCCTATTTGTTTTGGATTTCTATATCATATATGCTATGTTACCTGATTACATGCTACGTGTTCTACTTGTACCTTATTTGTGTATTACTTGACTGTATTGCTTGTGTTTGTACAACTGAGAGATCCCTCATGATGGTGTTGGTGGATGTTGGGGGCTGTTCTTGATGAGATGAATTGATAATGCGATTGCATAATGATGATGATTTTTGAATGAGATCATTTGAGCCCCCCTGGGTGGACGTAGTGATGTGATTTCACTAGTTCCAGGCGAGGGTATGATGTATTGATATAGAGATGCTAAGGCAGAGCAACTGGTAATGGTTTTGCTTAATGATTCTGAGTCCGATTCGTGAAAGAATCAGCGGAATGGGAAAACATGTGTAATATGATCTAGATTTAGTATTCCCCTTACGTCAGATGCCTATTTATGGATTAGTGATAATCTAGGCTGGATACTTGGAGAAAAGGAGTTTAGGATGCTTAGTGAGTTTTTATTGCAGTGCATTGTATTTATTTGGCACTTTTACCGTACTGGGAACCCGTGGGCCCGGGGTTCTCATTCCGTATATATCTCTTGTTTTTCAGATACAGGTCCAGGTGCTCAGAAGTGAGCTGTGGTTCGTCTGAGAGACGGCGAAGATATTTATTTCCTCTATCTTGTGTTTTGATTAGAATCTCTCCATCCTTGTTTTGAAAAGATTATATTATGTATTGAACTCTTTTGGAATTTGCCTATAGCGGCTCTCATGTTTCCTTTGGGAGAGATTAGGATATATTGTTGTCAACTACTTTCATACTGTACCCTAGCCGGCCTAAACTTCGCGGGTCGCGACTAGTGGCTATTACTTATGTTATATATATCTATCTATTATCTATCTCTTTATCTCCTTTATGCCTTGTCCGTATATCGCTTTCGGCTTCGCGGTTTAACTTTTCGTTGTCGGAACGTGAGTGATACGTCTTTGCGATTTTATTTCTACTCTTTTCAGGCTTCTCGATTAATATTCCTTTCGAAATTACCTATATTTATATATTAAAAATCCACCTGAGAGTCGTACCACCGTAATATCATTGACTTATGACTCGAGCATAAGAATTTGAATATTAGGGTGTTACATGCCACAAGCACATGGTTAGGGACAGCTTGATTTAGCCGCTTAGGCTTGGATTTATTTCCTTGGGCCCTCCTATCCATTGATGCTTAAAGCCTTGGATCCTTTTTACCCTTGCCTTTTGGTTTTAAGGGCTATTGGCTTTTTCTACTTGCTTTTTCTCCTTTTTTTCACGCTTTTGCTTTTTCACTGCTTTTTCTTACTTCAAGAATCAATTTCATGATTTTTCCGATTATCAATAACATTTCTCTTTGTTCATCATTCTTTCAAGAGCCAACAATTTTAACATTCATAAACAACAAGATCAAAAAATATGCACTGTTTAAGCATTCATTTCGAAGAAAAAAGGTATTGTCACCACATCAATATAATTAAACCAAATTCAAGGATAAATTCGAAACTTATGTACTTCTTATTCTTTTGATTTAGAAATATTTTTCATTTAAGAAAGGTGAAGGATTCATGGAATTATTCATAGCTTTAAGACATAGTTACTAAATACTAATGATCATGTAATAAAGACACAAAACATAAACACACATAGAGCATAAAAATCGAAAAACAGAGATAAGAACAAGGAAGTTAAGGAATGAGTCCACCTTAGTGAGGGTGGCGCCTTTTTGATGTACTAATGGTGCTTTTTGAGCTCCTTTATGCCTCTTCCTTGTTTCTGTTGCTTGATCCCTAGTGATTTTGGTGTTCTTATCCTTAGTTGCTCCCAATAGTTGTGTGGAGGAAAATATATCCCCTGAGGTATCTCAGAGATTTCTTGATAAGGGAATTCCTCATGCTCTCTTGATATGCAGTCAAATGCTCTTCTACTGAGCTATGGACCCTTGAGATGAATCTCTCCATCTCTCATGACTCGGAGGTAGAAAAATTTTTTTGTCTTTCCTTTTCTCTTTTTTTTTTTGAGGTTTCTCTGGCCTTAGGTGCCATCAATGGTTATGGAAAAACAAAAAAAAGCTATGCTTTTACCACACCAAACTTAGAATGTTGCTCGCCCTCGAGCAAAGAAGAAAGAATGAAATGAGAAGAAGATATAGAGGAGAGGGAGAGTTATGTTTGTGTCAGCCATATGGGTGGGATTGGGTGGAGAAGAGATGGATGGATGTGAGTGGTGAATGAAAAACAGAAGGGATGACCATGAATGGAGAGAGAGAGAGGGTGAAGTAGGTGGGGATCCTGTTAGGTCCACAGATCTTGAGGTATCAAGGATTTACATCCCTGCACCAATGAGGCACGTAAAATGCCTTTCCATGCAATTTTGGCATTTAAATGCCGAAGTGATGCATGTTCTGGGCGTTCAACGCCCATGTGCAGCATGTTTCTGGTGTTAAACGCCAGTTCCATGCTTGTTTTTGGCGTTCAGTGCCAGCTCTCCTCAGGGTGCATTCCTAGTGTTTAAACGCCGGGATGTTGCTTGTTTCTGGCTTTCAACGCCAGATCCATGCTCTGTTTTGGCGTTGAACGCCAGCCAGATGCTCCTTACTGGCGTTTAAACGCCAGTAAATCCTTCCTCCAGAGTGTGCTTTTTCTTCTGCTGTTTTTTATTCTGTTTTTAATTTTAGTATTTTTTCGTGACTCCACATGATCATGAACCTACTAAAACACAAAATAAAAATTAAATAAAAATAAAATTAGATAAATAAAAATTGGATTGCCTCCTAACAAGCACTTCTTTAATGTCAATAGCTTGACAGTGGGCTCTCATGGAGCTTCACAGATGTTCAGAGCATTGTTGGGACCTCCCAACACCAAACTTAGAGTTTGACTATGGGGGCTCTGTTTGACTCTGTACTGAGAGAAGCTCTGCATGCTTACTCCCCCTTGTTACAGAAGGATAGCCGTGTGCCTTAAACACAAGGTGGTCTCCATTCAATTGAAGGACTAATTCTCCTCTGTTAACATCTATCACAGCACCTGCTGTGGCTAGGAAAGGTCCTCCAAGGATGATGCATTCATCCTCTTCCTTCCTAGTGTCTAAGATTATGAAATCATCAGGGATGTAAAGGCCTTCAACCTTTACTAACACGTCCTCTACTAATCCATAAGCTTGTCTTACTGACTTGTCTGCCAATTGTAATGAGAATAAGGCAGGCTGTACCTCAATGATCCCTAGTTTCTCCATTACAGAGAGTGGCATAAGATTTATGCCTGACCCCAGGTCACACAGAGCCTTGTTAAAGGTCATGATGCCTATGGTACATGGTATTGAGAATTTGCCAGGATCTTGTCTCTTTTGAGGTAAATTTTTCTGAATCCATGTATCTAGTTCACTAATGAGCAAGGGAGGTTCACTTTCTCAAGTCTCATTACCAAACAACTTGGCATTCAGCTTCATGATGGCTCCTAGATATTGAGCAACTTGCTCTCCAGTTACATCTTCATCCTCTTCTGAGGAAGAATAGTTTTCGGAGCTCATGAATGGCAAAAGGAGATTTAGTGGAATCTCTATGGTCTCTATATGAGCCTCAGATTCCTTTAGGTCCTCAATAGGGAACTCCTTCTTGTTTGAGAGACGTCCCAGGAGGTCTTTCTTATTAGGATTTTCGTCCTTCTCCTCCCTTGTGCGTTCGGCCATATTGATTACATCAATGGCCTTGCACTCTCCTTTTGGATTCTCTTCTGTATTGCTTGGGAGAATACTGGGAGGAGTTTCAATGATTTTCTTACTCAGCTGGCCTACTTGTACCTCCAAATTTCTAATGGAGGATCTTGTTTCACTCATAAAACTTAAAGTGGCCTTAGACAGATCAGAGACTATGTTTGTTAGGTTAGAGGGGCTCTGTTCAGAATTCTCTGTCTGTTGCTGAGAAGATGATGGAAAATGCTTGTTATTTCTTAGCCTATTTCTTCCACCATTATTAAAGCCTTGTTGAGGCTTTTGTTGATCCTTCCATGAGAAATTTGGATGATTTCTCCATGATGAATTTTAGGTGTTCCCATAAGGTTCACCCATGTAATTTACCTCTGCTATTGCAGGGTTCTCAGGATCATAAGTTTCTTCAGAGGCTGCCTCTTTAGTACTGTTGGATGCATTTTGCCATCCATTCAGACTTTGAGAGATCATGTTGACTTGCTGAGTCAACACTTTGTTCTGAGCCAATATGGCATTCAGAGCATCAATTTCAAGAACTCCCTTCCTTTGAGGCGTCCCATTATTCACGGAGTTCCTCTCAGAAGTGTACATGAATTGGTTATTTGCAACCATGTCAATAGGTTCTTGAGCTTCTGCAGGCATTTTCTTTAAGTGAATGGATCCACCTACAGAATGGTCCAATGACATTTTGGAAAACTCAGATAGACCATAATAGAATATATCTAATATGGTCTATTCTGAAAACATGTCAGAAGGACACTTTTTGGTCATCTGCTTGTATCTTTCCCAAGCTTCATAGAGGGATTCACCATCTCTTTGTTTGAAGGTCTGAACATCCACTCTAAGCTTGCTCAGCTTTTGAGGAGGAAAGAATTTATCCAAGAAGGCTGTGACCAGCTTATCCCAAGAGTCTAGGCTATCTTTAGGTTGTGAGTCCAACCATGTTCTAGCTCTGTCTCTTACAGCAAAAGGGAAAAGCATGAGCCTATAGACTTCAGGATCTACTCCATCTGTCTTAACAGTCTCACAAATCTGCAAGAACTCAGTTAAAAATTGATAAGGATCTTCAGATGGAAGTCCATGAAACTTGCAGTTCTGTTGCATCAAAGCGACTAATTGAGGTTTTAGCTCAAAATTGTTTGCTCCAATGGCAGGAATTGAGATGCTTCTTCCATCAAACTTGGATGTTGGTTTAGTGAAATCACCAGGCATCCTCCTTACATTATTGTTGTTGGGTTCGGCTGCCATCTCCTTCTCTTGTTCGAAAATTTCAGAAAGGTTGCCTCTGGATTGTTGTAATTTAGCTTCTCTTAGTTTCCTTTTCAGAGTCCTTTCAGGTTCTGGATCAGCTTCAACAAAGATGCTTTTTTCCTTATTCCTGCTCATATGAAAGAGAAGAGAAAAAGAAAAGGAAGAGGAATCCTCTATATCTGGACAAAGAGGATCCTTATTATTAGTAAAAGAAGAAAGGAATAAGAGTGGAGAATCCAATCACAAGGGTGAGGATAGAGGCAGTGATTGGAGATGAAGAGAGGTGAAGAGAAGTGTTAGTAAATAAATAAATATATAGAAGAAAAGAAGAGAGGGAGAATTCGAAAATAATTTTGAAAAAGTAGTTAGTGATTTTCGAAAATTAAAGATAAGATATAATTAAAATTAAAATTTAAAACAATTAAAAAGAATTTTTGAAAAAGAGATGAGATATTTTCGAAAATTAAAGAAGGAAAAGTAGTTAGGTGGTTTTGAAAAAGATAAGAAACAAACAAAAAGTCAAATAGTTAGTTGAAAATGATATTAAAATCAAATTTGAAAAGATAAGAAGATAAGAAGTTAGATAAGATATTTTGAAATCAAATTTTTAAAAAAGATATGATAAAAGATAAGATAAAAAGATATGATAAAAAGATATGATAAAAAGATAAGATTTTTAAGAAAAAAATATTTTGAAAAAGATTTAATTTTTAAAATTAAAATTAATTACTTAACTAACAAGAAACTAAAAGATATGGTTCTAGAATTTAAAGATTGAACCTTTCTTAACAAGAAAGTAACAAACTTCAAATTTTTGAATCAATCATATTACTTGTTAGTATAATTTTTGAAAATCAAGATAGAATTAAGAAAAAGATTTTTGAAAAATATTTAAAAAGATTTTCGAAAATTAAAAAAATAAAAAAAAGATTTAATTTTTGAAAAAGATTTTGAAAAGATAAGATTTTTAAAATTGAAAATTTGACTTGACTTGTAAGAAACAATTAATTTTAAAAAATTTTTTGACTGAGTCAACTCAAATTTTTGAAAATTATGAAAAAATTAAGGAAAAGATATTTTTTATTTTTGAATTTTTAATGATGAGAGAGAAAAACAACAAAAATGACTCACAACATGAAAATTATGAATCAAAACTCATGATGCATGCAAGAACACTATGAATGTTAAGATGAACACCAAGAACACTTTGAAGATCATGATGAACATCAAGAACATAGTTTTGAAAAATTTTTGATGCAAAGAAAACATGCAAGACACCAAACTTAGAATTCTTTAATGCATGGACACTATGAATGCAAAAATGCATATGAAAAACAACATACAACACAAAACAAGAAAACATCAAGATCAAACAAGAAGGCTTACCAAGAACAACTTGAAGATCATGAAGAACACCATGAATGCATGAGTTTTTCGAAAAAAATGCAAGAGATTTTTAAAACATGCAATTGACACCAAACTTAAAAATTAACTCAAGACTTAAACAAGAAACACAAAATATTTTTGGTTTTTATGATTTTATGATTTTTTTGTATTTTTATTATTTTTTTCGAAAAAATATATTTTTGAAAAAACGAAAATAAAGAAAAAAATTTTGAAAGATTTTTGAAAACTTTTTTTGAAAGGAAAATAAAAAGAAACTTGCCTAATCTGAGCAACAAGATGAACCGTCAGTTGTCCATACTCGAACAATCCCTGGCAACGGCGCCAAAAACTTGGTGCACGGATTTGTGATCATCAACAATGGCTCCAAAGACTTGGTAGCGCTTTCAAACATGAATCACACTTAGTCACAACTCCGCACAACTGACCAGCAAGTGCATTGGGTCGTCCAAATAATACCTTACGTGAGTAAGGGTCGATCCCACAGAGATTGTTGGTATGAAGCAAGCTATGGTCACCTTGTAAATCTCAGTCAGGCGGATTCAAATTGATAGTGGTTTTCAGAAAATATAAAGAGATACTTAATTAAATAATAAAGGATAGAAATACTTATGTAAATTCATTAGTGGGGATTTTAGATAAGTGCGTGGAGATGCTTGTCCCTGTTGAATCTATGCTTTCCTACTGCTTTCATCCAATCCTTCTTACTCCTTTCCATGGCAAGCTATATGTAGGGCATCACCGTTGTCAATGGCTACATCCCATCCTCTCAGTGAAAATGGTCCAAATGCTCTGTCACAGCACAGCTAATCATCTGTCGGTTCTCAATCAGGTTGGAATAGAATCCCGTGATTCTTTTGCGTCTGTCACTAACGCCCAGCCTTCAGGAGTTTGAAGCTCGTCACAGTCATTCAATCCCGGAATCCTACTCGGAATACCACAGACAAGGTTAGACTTTTCGGATTTCCATGAATGCCGCTATCAATTCTAGCTTATACCACGAAGATTCTGATTAAGGAATCCAAGAGATATGCGCCCGGTCTAAGGTAGAACGGAAGTGGTTGTCAATCACGCGTGTTCATAGGTGAGAATGATGATGAGTGTCACGGATCATCACATTCATCAAGTTGAAGTGCAACGAATATCTTAGAATAGGAATAAATCGAATTGGATAGAAAATAGTAGTAATTGCATTAAAACTTGAGGTACAGCAGAGCTCCACACCCTTAATCTATGGTGTATAGAAACTCCACCTTTGAAAATACATAAGTGAAAGGTCCAGGCATGGCCGAATGGCTAGCCTCCATGAAGGTCTAAGGACTAGGTGTCCAGAGATACTGAATACATTAGTAAAAGTCCTATATATACTAGACTAGCTACTAGGGTTTACAGAAGTAAGTAATTGATGCATAAATCCACTTCCGGGGTCCATTTGGTGTATGTTTGGGCTGAGCTTGAGCTTTACGCGAGCTGAGGCTTTTATTGAAGTTGAACGCCAAGTTGTAACTTGCTTTTGGCGTTCAACTCTGGGTCGTGACGTGTTTCTAGCGTTTGAATCCAAAATGCAGCATAGAACTGGCGTTGAGCACCAGTTTGCGTCATCTAATCCCGAATAAAGTATGGACTATTATATATTGTTGGAAAGCTCTGGATGTCTACTTTCTAACGCTGTTAAGAGCGTGCCATTTAGAGTTCTGTAGCTCCAGAAAATCTATTTCAAGTGCAGGGAGGTCAAAATCCAACAGCATCAGCAGTCCTTTGTCAGCCTTGCTTTCAGAGTTTTGCTCAGGCCCCTCAATTTCAGCCAAAAATTACCTGAAATCACAGAAAAACACACAAACTCATAGTAAAGTCCAGAAATGTGAATTTAACATAAAAACTAATAAAAACATCCCTAAAAGTAACTAGATTATACTAAAAACTACCTAAAAACAATGCCAAAAAGCGTATAAATTATCCGCTCATCACCTGTCCTATGGCTGATGAGTCTCACCAATCAATTATATAGCCGACCTGACATGTCCTGGTAGTTAACTATTGGACAGTCCCTCTGTGCACGCATCCCTAAGCCTAAAAATAATATCCATGGAGTCAAACTCCAAGCTCAAATATAATATTCCATAGAGTCAAACTCCAAACTCAATAATATTCTATGGAGTCAAACTCCAGACTCAATAATAGAATATTCAAAATTCATATATATATATATATATATATATATATATATATATATATATATATATATATATATATATATATATATATATATATATATATGCATGCCCATAGGGAAACCCGAGGAGTTAAAGTGTCCAGTAACATCTTGCGACAGAGAATCAACAGAGTATCGAGCCTCAGATAATTCAAATTCATAAGCTATATGAATAATTCAATCATAATTCATCAATATTCACATTATTCTCAATCTCATCTCATTCATTATCATACCTCAATATTGAAATCACCATCAAACCTCCATCAAACCAATTGTCACTAGCTAACTATATCTTAATTCAAGCATAATCTTCAAACTTACTCACTTGTCCCCAAACTCTTGAAATTATACTTAAATTACTATTTTAAAGTCTTTAACTAGTTAATCAAATCTCTTTTCGTTAGTATTAAAAATCATACGAATTAAAATCACCAATTGACCAAATCAAGAAAATCTTACTCTCCTTAAAATCCGTAAAAGTATTCAAAACTTATCTCTTCTGATAATTGTTTCAAATCAAATTTATTTTCAAAATCATAACCAAAACTTCTTCAAATTCTTAAAAGAATTTCGACAGCATCTCCTCTAAAAACTGGAGTTTGCCATCCATTACGGGTCTCCTCTTTTCAACTTCAACTCAATCAAAACTAATATTTCAAATCAGCGTTCCCAAATCCATCATTTAAGACCAATCATTATCAATTAAAATTAAAGAAAACCAAAATCCACAGATTCAATCCATTTCACTAGAAATCCAAAAAAATCAACCAATTTAATAACAAACATGTAACATCCTAACTTCGTATGAAATCAAAATTATCGAAAGTTTTGGAGAAGCTTTCTGACTGAACTGCTGAAGAAGAAAGCGTCAGAAATCGTTTGTGCTTCCTAAAACTCCAGTTAGCCGAACTCAAGGGGAAGAGAAGCTACATCACCATCAAATTTTACCGGACAAAAATAACGCCAATGTGTAGAAGACGAGGATACGAACAATTTTACCGGTTTTAATTTTTGTAGTTATTCATAATTTATTATTTTATTTAAAGAAAATTATTTTCAACAAAAATAATTAAATAAAATTTTATAATTATTGAAGTTTAATTTAATTACTACTTATTTTATTAAATTTAAATTATTTATAAAAAAATTATTTTGAGTAGACAAAAGTTAAATTTATTATTATTATTATTATTATTATTATTATTATTATTATTATTATTATTATTATTATTATTAACTACGCTATTATCATCAATATTGTTAATACTATTATATAAAGTTCCTTAGTTACATTAACTAAAATTCCTTAGCTACATTCATATATGTATATGAGGCTTTTATTATTAGTTGGCGGCAAGCCATTAAGAAAATGGTAAATAAAGAAAAAGAAATAAATAAGGCTTATGTATGCATTGACCCAGGTTCGGAGATTCAATAAGAAGCTCCAGACGATTAGTAAATTTACTTGTGATTCCTGTTATTTTTATAGAATTTCTTCGTCCTTGTTGCTTCAGGATTTTTATTTTATCCAGAGGGATAGGTATTGTATTTGAATTTTACATTAAATTTAATTGTATGGCATCTATTATGTGATTATTGTTATTCGAAGACCTTTTAGTATGTGATTTTAATTACTAAAAATCTATTTTTCTGAAATTTTCTTAAAAACTAAAACGTGATACCGACGTAAAGGCTCAATATTAAATAGATAAGAGAAAATTGGTTAGTAACGCCTTACTTTTAGTACGATCATGACGTGCTAAAAATTAAGGTGTTACAAAACACAACATATCAATTTCAAAGAGAACCATTTACATCAAAAGCATTTATCCATTTGCATTAATCTACTAAACTTATCAGGTATTCAAAACCCAAAATATTTTCTTATTAAAATAAACCCCTACCTCGGCTGACCAAGCTCACATAAATTAAAAGATGATAAACCTCTTTCCTATCAATCCGCGGTAGCAACAACAACATTCACCGTTTGCGGTTATAGCAATTTGACCCTAAGACATCAGAATTTCAAAATTTCTAGGAACAATTAACCAGAACGCTAACAGTAATAATTTCAAAATAGGTTCAACTTACTGCAACAAAAAAACAAAGTAGCAGCCACTTTGAATCGGCCCGGTAGTAGCTCCAACAACTTTCAACGCATGCAATCCCAATAAATTAACCCTACGGCACCCATACCTTAAAATCCTCAACAATAGATTATCAGAACAATACCAGCAAAAGCTTCGGAGTGAGAGCAAGTTACTGTCATGAAGAAGAATGATGGAATGGAGCAGCAGCTCCAACGACGACCTCCTACAGCAATAGCATTATTTTCTGGCAGCCAAAGGCGCAGCGGCGACGCATAGCGGTGACAGAGGCGCGGATGGTGGCAACGGGCTTCCTCTCGACGATGCCTCCTCCAACAGCAATGAGACACGGTGGCAGTGCCGAACAAAGGCAACAGCTCACGGGTGTGGCGAGGACGGAGCTTTCTTCGTCTTCTCCGTCGATTTCTCTTTCTCTTATGCTCCTCGGTGACCTGATCCTTGACGGTGAAAGGACAACGACACAAGGATGGCAACGACACGTGGTTCGACGGGGAGCTCCAGGATGTGGCGCGTTGCGGTGGCGGCGCGGGTTCTTCGCCGACGCTGCTTCTTCCCCTCTCTTTCTCTCCTCCCCTTCGCTGGTTCTCTTTCTTTCTTTCTTTCTCTCTTGATGGGTGGCTGAGTGTTTTGGGCAGGAAAAAATGGTGGTGGGGTAAAAGCGTTAGGGTTAAGGTTTTGTGTGTTTGATTTTAGAATTAGGATTTGATTTGGGGCAAATTGTAAAAATTAAGAATTTTTGGACAAATAAATTTTAATAAAATTAGGAGATATTGTATTAAATTAAATTCTAAATTAATCCCTTAAAATTATTTTAAAAAAATATTATTTAATTATCAATTTAAAATTTATTTTTAGGTAAATACTCCAATTCAATAATTAGAGATAATAAAAATCAATTTCTTTTATAGTGAGAAAATAAAGTTAAAAACCTAATTATTCAACTTAAATCATATAAAATTTTTATTATTATTCAATTACTAAAGTTCTAAATCATAAATAACAAATTGCTTAATTTATATATAAAATTTCTTAAAATATAATGTTAATTAAATATAATAAATCATAAACAAATTTATTATTTAATTTTATAAAAATTTGAGGTCTTACATCCTACTTCACTTATAAAAATTTTTGTCTTTAAAAATTAAAATAATACATAACATATTACATAATTTTAATACTTTTCTTTTGAATATTTAAAAAAAAAACAAAAAGTTTTGACATATAAATAAATTCTCAAATACCGAATAAGCTATAAAACTTAAATATAAAAGAAGAGTGTGATGTAAAATAAAAATTATAACATAGGTTCAAAACCAAAAAGTTACATGGTGTCAACAGGATTTTAACATAATTCATTATCACAACTCGCAATTATATTTTATCGAACGAAATATCAAAACTCCCCACTGTCATGAATAAATAATTTTATTTAGAGTAAATATCATTGTCAATTTCTAATCAGCCATATGTTTGAAAAATAAAGTACATTTTTATAGTTCAAAAATTTTTAATCCGTCCTCAATCATTCAAGCTACTAGTTTAAAGATGATAGAAAATTAATTAAGAATTTTTCAACTGTAGAGAAATATATTATCCTATGCACAAATGGTCAAGGACTAGAAATATTATCTACTTTTTATATATATGCATAAATATGTATTAAATGTGCTACAAAAATAAACCAAAAAAGTTTTCCATTCAAGAGTGGTTATATTTGTGATTTGTGAGATACGTCAAAGTGCAATAATTTTCATGACGAACAATATAGAGAATCTATGGCTATTAGAGTCCATGTGATGCAGACAAAACCGCACTGTCAAATCCTAACGTGTGTTCCTCCGCTTTCATCCCCAAAGTCTATATATCATTTCATCACCTAAGTCAATATTTGCCCAACCTCTACTCATTGAAGAAGAAACAAGAAATTCTCCACCTCAAACCCAAAATCAGGGTCCTTTTTTGTGTGAAAGAGATGGTATTAGGAGGAAAAAACAATTGATTGCTTCTTCTTTTTGAGAGAATAATGAAGGGAGATCAGAGAGAAGAGGATTTATTTTAGTGGGGTGGAATGTGATATTATTATGAGAGAATAAAATTTTTGGTAATGGATGAAAAGGCTTTTTGAGCTGACTCCAACAATACTCCACCATCACATACAATGATATACAACAATACATCATATATGAATCTATGCAAATTTCATTTTTGAAAATATATATTTGACTTTACACACATTCCACCAGACTTCAATATGAGTTTCAAGTTTCAACCACTTTCCCATATGTGGAATTCCTATCATTTCCCAACATCATAATATCTAATCCCCCCATCTTACCAAATACCATACGTCACAATTTTTTCTTAATATTACTTTCTTTTTATAGATAATTATAATTTATATAACTTTTTAATATTAATATCAATATGAAGAAAATTATTTTTTTATTATAAAACATTTATGAGTTTCTACTTTTGTGGAGCTTTTATTGTTTATTTATAAAATAAAATGACTCTATGTTATGCTTATGCACAGAGATCAAATTAATTTCACATAAAGGACATACATTGAAATATTTAGAGAGAGAAAAAATATATGTTGTAATGGATTGCACGTATTATATTAGTGTTTAGTCACGAGAGTCAAAGGTCAACTTGAACGTGTGTCTTGCTTTGTAAACCATCCAAGTGCTTAAATAGTCAAACACTCCACCTGTATTACCAATTCCGTTTGTCTCTTAACTTAAGAGAGGAGAGAATGTACTAGAAGAACCATATCAATCAATTATTTTGTGAAGTGACTTAACTAGCTCAATATATATATGTCATGTGGAGTTTTTTTTTTCTTTTATACCCAAAGTATTTATTCTCAATAGTAATCATTATCTTCTTTAAAACAAAAATCTTCAGGGGACAATAGAAAAGTTATTTCCAAAATTCTTTTTGAACAAAAATCCTTTTTTAAAAGTAGTTTATTTTATATCTTTTAATTACTATTAAAATAATTAAATAATATTAAATGTAATAGTATATAATTAGTAATAGAGTTCAAAACCCAATTAAATACTTAAAAAATCTAACTAATAAATACTAATGTGATAGGTTTTCCGGTCTCATAAGCAGTTGAACTGAATCACAAAAACTGATATTGAATTTGTGTGTTCTAATTTAGGCATTGATGGGCAGCGTGGAATCGGATAGGAAGAAGAAGAAGACAATGAAGTTGCTCATGAAGCAGCTTCAATATGTGACAAATCTAGTCCCAATATAAATTTATTCAACAGACAATGATAGCTCACTGTTTTGATGCTGCCCTTGACTTCAACAGTAACTCACAGATCATGTGTTGGCTACGAAATTAGTTAGTATCCTATGCTATATTGCTATGTTCTCTGTTAGGTTTACATCATATCCTAGCTTAACTTTGAACGAATTTATATTAGAACCTTTTTTTTAAATAATGCATATATTTATTTACTTTTTAATTTTGTTAAATTGCCAGATTTTATTAGAGAAAAAGTATAAATTTTACCACCATGATATATGTATCAAAAATAGTTACGAAATCAATCATCTGTATAGCGTATATATAGAAATATAAAATATATAATAAAAAAGAGTTTAACAACACATGTATTTTATATATAAATACATAATAATTGATTCAGTAGTTGATTTTTTTATATATATAATATTTTGTAAATTTTATATTAGCATTTTCTTCTGTAATTTATGCCTTTTTCTTAAAATGATTAATTGATCACCGTGAGGGCGTTGTGAAGCACGGATTATTTAATTTATTGAGTTTTGTGATACAAATAATTGTGAAGCGAAAAAAAGAATTTCTAGTTAAAACTCTTATTTTTTCTTAAAATAGAAAATAAAGGTTGATATAAATATGATTAATGAAATATTAATAATATTGATATTTCTATTCTGTATGTGTTTTGATGCCATTAAATTATAAGAAAAAGATTTTTTTAAATAATTTTTTTAAGAAAATTTGAATGTATCTAAATTTTTTTAAAATTAAAACAATAACAATAAAAAATTAAAAAATTTAGAAATTAAAAATATAATTTTCATCTTTCTTTCTAAATATTTTTTATTTTAAAAATATATTTTAATATAATAAATAAATAATTAATATTTTATATCGTTATATCCAAATATAATTAATGAATAAAAATATTTTAATATAATAAATAAATAAATAAATATTTTATATAATTATATTCAAATATAATAAATAAATAAATAAATAAATAACTATTCTATGGTGAGATATTTAAATATTAAATTATTTATTTTTATAAAAAATATTTTTATTTTAAAATTACTTAAAATATCTTTTTGAAAAAAATCACCGAAACGAGTCTTTTGTTCATTTAAAATTTTGTCCACAGTTTATTAACATATAATAATACTAGAGATTAGTATATTTTGTAATTTGTAATTATTAATTAATTATTATTAATATTTTTAATAATATAAAATTATATATATTTTTTTAATAGTTAAATGCTAAAAATATCGCCCATAAAACTCTTTCATTAACATATATTACGCGTAATCTCTCCTCCGATCCTGCAGTAGTTTCTTTCAGTAATAATAAATGAAGCGTTACATCATTTGCCAAACAGTTCTATGGACACAAGTAGCTTCGCGTTTCAGGTAAAGAAAATTTGATAAAAGTAATTTGAAAAGACTAGTCAGTAGACAAAAAGGTTGAAGAGCCATCTCTCCTTTATAGGATGCCTGTGATTCATTATTTTCCCAACTTATCGTAAACCACCTACCAAGCTCTAATGGATCCAAACTCATTTATATTTTTATCTATAATTAACTGAGATTAATAGTAACAATTTATCTATCTAATAACACCAACGAGATACATCCAACCTCTTATTCTTCGAGGGATAATAGAATGCAAAAGTCACAATGCCACACGCCAAAATTCAACCTGTTTGTGTTGGTGCCATTGCGTTAAGATGTGATGATGATTTGCTGAATGACCTATATTTATATTGATATTGCTGTTGGAATCACATATTAATTATGAGAATTGCGACGTTCATGATACATACAGTAATGGCTGTTGTAGTGTAAATTTATTTTGTTTTCCTTTAAGAGATTGATTTTAATTATTGGAATTGTAAAAATACTATTCACACACAAAAATTAACTATTAAATCGGTAACTAATTTAATAGTTAATTTTTTATCTAAACCTAGCAGGATTAATTACCGTCATTACAATTTATTCAGTTTACTGTGTAATCACAATATCGATATATATAGTCTGTTTTGATAATCTTAATATGATTACAATTTACGCGAACTGACATCATAGTGTTAGTGTAATTGTAATGTTGAGCAAAAAATATTAGGAGTAGTATCAAAAATTATTGGTTTTTATTATTATTTATTCTATTAATTTAATTTATTTAGTTTAATAAGTTAATAACATATTTATACTATATTTTTAAATATTAATAGTCAAAAAATAATAAATTCTGATCATATCAAATTACAATTGTAGTTGCGAACCAAAATTTAAAATACTGAGGACATAATCACCGCGGAAATATGTGAAATACTTACAATAAGCATAATCTTGATAATATTGTGATGATTGATCACATTACCGTTATCTACAGCTACTTAAAATCCTGGGCCACTTTGAATTGAGTTGGTTTAGGTATGGAAGAAGATGCATCGTCTCACGTGCTACATTCAACCTTAAAATAAGAAGCTAAGAACAACGCGTGCAACATTACTTGTTGCACAGTCAAAGAATGGTGAGGCAACAAATAGACTAATAGTCTAACATATAGTAACATTGATGAGTGTATAAGTAGTTAACTACTCACTGATAAAGTGTTAATAATCATTTTGCAAAAACCAAATTGATAGATCAGAGACCGAGGAAGGAACCGTCGTTATCATATATACAGTGAAATTTAGTATGTTTATCTTAAGGTGACTATTGTCATTATATAAATATCGTTTAAACTAAAGTCATATTTTTCATATTTTTATAATATCATAATTATCGTAATAATTATAATATAAACATACTAAAATGCATATATATAATCTACATTCTACCATATGTTAATAGTTATGGTGATTATAATATTTATACAAATACTATTGAAATTAAAATAAAATAATAATTTAAAAATATTATTAAATAATAAAAAATATTATTTTAATAATATTATTTAACATACTATAACTATCATCGTTTAAGATAGTCACCGTAGTATATAATATATATTAGATTATTAAACTCAAATTATAAGAGATAAAAATAGTTCTTTGGAATTTTTTGAAACAGATAATAACTTTGGCCGGAAATATACCTTGTTTCTTTTGTGATCGACATATTGTTGAGATTATGGGAGATTCATAATAATGTGTGTCATTCTGATTTCTGACACATATTCAAGTCGATCAATTAATTCACAAAAAGACTACAGTAATTAGTTTTAAATAAAAAAGATCTTAGGTACAATTATTTTATGTAAAATTAACAAATAAAAATATTAAATAATAATTTAATGAAATATATCAAATTATTAAATGATTATCAACTATTATTTTTTTTATAAAAATAATTACACAAAAAATTTTACTTTTAAATATTAACATCCATTTTGATTAATGCATAAAAGCAAGTCATACATTTAAGATTTATTATACTGTACCTCAATATATTGTAGGTCTATGTATAAACTAGTATAATTGGAAATATAAATTCCGATAAATACGACCTTTTTTTCCGAAAATACTTTTTTAGAAATAGTGTGTATAAGCGTAGCATATGAACTAATTTGTGAAAGGATATCAACGTGCATGTATAATTGAATTAAGAAAGTCCTGTGTATATTCTCAATAGAAAAAAAAAAAGAAATTGTTCATTTCTGTATATAATAGTTGCTATAGTGATTTTTATAACAAAATTTAATCGAAAATATTTTAAAAACATTTTATTTTCATTAGAAAATAAAATAAAACAGAATAAAATATTTAAAGTAAAAATAAAATATTTCAAATATTAGAAACAAAATTAAAATTGAACTCAAATATTAAAAATTAAAATAGTATTTTACTCTTAAAAAATAGAACTTAATTATTAAAAAGTCTTGGTCTAAAATTGCACAATCGCTGTACTTTATATGGAGCAGATTGAGGTTAAGAAATTTATGTTTTAAAATTTTGATATAATTTTATCTTTTTAATTTATTCATATTTTAAAAATTATTTTATCATGTTAAAATAACTATTTTTCAATTTATTATATATAATAATATTATAATAAAATAATATAACTCCAATAATTTTTTATTATATTAACAAAAAATTAAAAAATATTTATAAAAGGAGGAAGTAATTATATATTTTCTCAAAGATGAAAAAGGGAAATTGAGGCCCTCTATTTTTTTATTTATTAAGAATTTAGTTGACAACTCTTAATTAGTTGAGGTATTTAATGTAAAAAAATTATAAAAAGTAAAAGTTTAATGAATTTACTAAAAAAATATTGATTGCCTGCATGGGGCTTTTAACTCCTCATAATTTTAGAATTATCCATGATTATGACTAGCTGTTAAGTACCAAATAGCGTCAGTTGCTTATTGCTCTCTTGCTGTATAGTTCTGCAAGTTTGTATTATGTGTAAGTGACTGCCACATGCATCTTGAATAATAATAATAATAATAACAATGAAATGTGTGGATAAAAATACATACGCACTTGACCAAAATACAACAATAATTGGTACGTATAAGAAAGCAACAAAAGCTGCTGAATTGAAAGGTATGTGTATTGTGCAACCGTGTATTCAGTATTATATGCAGACAGGGACAACGAGATAGAGAGAGAAAGAGAGAGAGGAGATAGTGAAAAGACAAGTCAAATGTCAAATCGAGGGTCTCTGAAATCATAAGACAGTCAGTGGGGTTGTGCTGTCAATCCATCGGATTTTCTCTTCCTTTCTTTCTCTGATAATTTTTTCTTCCTTCTTTCAACCGTTCATTTTCCTTCTTTTTTACCTTCTGTATAACCTTTCATTTCTAGCGCCTGAACAGAACCAGAGCTGCCTCAGCCCTCATCTCTATTTTTTAATTCTCTCATAATTTTTACACTATACAATGAGATACAAAATAAATACAAAAATGATGGGGCAAAATTTACATAAAGAAATTATCCTGAATAAGATATTATTAAAAAAATTATATTTCGATTCTATTTGATTTTTATATGACCCGTTAGAAAATTTTACTGATTAATCATTTGAACATAATTTGTTGAAAGATTTACATATTATTACGAGAAGAAAAAAATAGTATTTGTAATAAAAAAATTTGTAACCAAAAAAGCAAATTTATTATAAAAAGAATTTATAACAAAAAATTTTGTTATAAAATTGTTGTAATATATTCCGTTACAAAAAATTTTTATAACAAAAGATAAAATGATTACAATATAAAATAATATTTTGTAATGTTGAGTTTAGAGAATTAAACAATGATTAAGATGATGAGTAAATATTATTGGGTTATTATCCAATTATTTGTATGATGTGTTTTATTTATTATGCAGAAAATAAATTAATCATATTGGTCCAAGAAGAAATAAAACAAGCACAAATAACATCTAGTCCATTTATACACAATTATGGTCCAAAGGGTATTTTCGTCATTACAAATGTTTTTCATTAGAAATAAAAGCAAAAACAAAAAGGGAAAGAAAGCAATTGGCCCAAGAAGCAAATGCTCAAAGCCCAAATGCACACTCAATAGTTCAAGAATATATAATTACTACCATCACAAATAATTCTTGGCTGAAACAAGTAAGTCTCTAGTCAAATAATAAAAGATAGAAAGCAAGTCCATAATCAAATCAAAGTCTAACGGTGGTCAACATTTAAATCTATTCATTCATTTAGACAATAACTAAGTGATTCAAATTCTATTTCATTGAACCATCACATGACATTATTTCATTTCAATTGAATTCATTATATTCGCTTCATCCATCGAAAAGCCAAACTCTCTCTTTTTTTTTCTCTCTCTTCTATCACATCACTCTTTAAACAAAGAAGAAAGAAAGAATAGAAAAATTCTGCCACTAGAGTTCGGTGAAGAACAAAAGAGTTCTTACTAATTTCAAGCAAGCTTCTATAACAAGAGGGAAGATTTCTTCAAAAAAAAAAAAAAGAATCACAAAAAGGGTGATTTTTCTATTTGTGCTTCATCAAGGATTATTGAAGAAATCAACTGGGTCACAAGCAATGTTTTGAAAAATATGAAGAAGGTGAAGTCAACGGTGCTTTGCTTGGAATCTACGGTCAAGAAACAAACTTGGGGCCAAAGGAAGAATGCACGGTTCAGATTCAAGAAGTTGAAGAAAAAGGTTGAAAGAGAAGATTGAAGGTATGGTTGCATGTTTGATTCGATCACTGCTTCTACCCTCTCTCTCATCTGTCACGCTACTGTTGCATCTGTGTATTGGGAGAAGAGAACCAACATATACTGAAGAAGGTTTCAAACCCTAGAAGCTTCACTCCTTTATAATAGGGGTGAACGGCCAATGATTGAACAAGAAGTCAGAGCACACGCTTGGGTTCCTACAGCTCTTCGAGCTGTTTATTCTTCTCCTTCATGGTTTTCATTAAATATTTCTTTTTTCAGTCTAGTCTGTCTGTGTTTCATTGGTAAAAGATAAAATGTAAGATTTTGTAAGAAAAACCCAATGAGTGAAAAAAGGTAGAGAGTTAAACTTGGAGAAAATGTCAGAGTTATCTTAGAAATCCTTTGTATGTATTTTTGTGTTGTTGTCATGATCCTGAGGGAATTTTATTACAATTTGGGTTAGCACTTGGCTATTGAAAGCTAGGTTTGAGTCCTAGTCAAGTTCAGGTTGGGTTAGAATCTGAACTTGTTCCAGATAAGATTGGGTAGATCTTAGGGAGAATTAGTGAATAAAGATTTTTCAGACCATGTTTTTAAACTTTCTAAACCTCTTTATGGTTTGAGACAAGTTCCAAGAGTTTGGCATGAAATACTTAGTTCTTTCTTGTTGAAAAATAGCTTTCAAAGAGGTAGGGGTACTACGGTTACTATTTTTTTTCATTAAAGAATCTAATGATCATTTCATAATTGTTCAAGTTTAAGTGGATGACATTGTGTTTGGATCAGCACATGAAGCCTTGTGTGATGAATTTGGAAAATTAATTACTAGTAAGTTTGACATGAGTATGATGGAAGAAATCACATTTTTTCTAGGATTCCAAATCAAACAAACTCCTAGTAGAATTTTTGTACACCAAGGTAAATATGCCAAGGAGTTAGTAAAGAAATTTGGTTTAGAAAATTCCAAACCAATGAGTACACCTATGCAAATTCCAAACTTGAAAAAAAGGAAAGATGTTGATAAAACAAGGTATAGAGGAATAATAGGATCTTTCATGTATTTATCCTCCTCTAGACCGGATATTGTTCATAGTGTGGGTGTGTGTTCTAGATTTCAATCACAATCCAAAGAATCACATCTTTCTGCTATGAAAAGAATCATTAGATACATTAATGACACTATTGATTATGGTCTTTAGTATCCTAAAACTGATGTATTGCGTATAGTTGGATATTGTGATGTAGATTTTACTGGAGATCATGTGAATAGAAGAAATACTTCAGGGATTTTTTGCTTTCTTGGACAATCCTTGAATGTGTGGTCAAGCAAGAAATAAGCTATTGTTGCTTTGTGAACGGCTGAGGATGAATATATCTCAATTTTTTCCTGTTTTTCTCAATTGACTTTAAACACAACTTACACATTACAAATTGCAAGTCAATAGTATCCCTCTATTTTGTGACAACTTGAGTACAATAAATATTTTTTTAAAAAAAAATTCTATTTTACACTTAAGAACTAAGAACATTAAAATAAGATTTCATTCCATAAGAGAATATCTACAAAAGGGAACAATTGACATACAATTTGTGAAGTCTGAAGATCAATTGGCTGATATTTTCACTAAACCTCTGTGTGAAGATAGATTTTATAAATTGAGAATTGTTCTAGGAATTGTTGATGCTAAGTTTTTGAACTAAATATGCTTAATATGTTTTTTGGTTGTTTTTGTCTATCTGGTTGCAGAGAGACAAAACTGGACAGATAATGTCTCCCTCTAGGTTCCATGAAGTTCAGACTATGTGTTGATAATTCTAAATGAATCTGGATTTAAACTAAATCCTCGATGGTTAAATGTGCTTCCTCAAAATTACCACTAAACCCAAGAGAAAGTTGTTTTGTTTTATGAAGTCGGACTCATTGCCTGTTTTGATCTCTTACACCAAAAAGGGAGTATGTGCATTCATCCTTTTTCAAGTCAAATCAGTTTCAAATTCTTTTCAATCTTTTATTTGACTTGTCATTTTAAAACTACTTGCATTTAAATTGGTTTGTGTTTTTAAAGGACTTTTGAACATTTAAAGTAGTTATTATGATAACTTCTCAACTTCTCCATTACTCCTACTTTTTCTTTACATATGGAATGTTTTTAACTTATATTTTTTAGTATTTTGGTGTTGATATGAGCAATGAAACCTAAACAAAATTTTATATCTTAAGGATAGTAGTACTATAAAGTAATTTAAGGAAAAGGGTGATGTGCGGAAAACGATCCGACACAAAACTCACCGGCAAGTGCACCGGGTCGCATCAAGTAATAAAACTCACGGGAGTGAGGTCGATCCCACAGGGATTGAAGGATTGAGCAATTTTAGTTTAGTGGTTGATTTAGGCAAGCAAACAAGAGTTGATTTGAGTGATTTGTATCCGGCAGAAGCTAAATTGCATGAAATTTAAAAGGGAGAGGGATAATTGCAGTAAATTAAAGAGAACAGGAAATAAAGAAGCTGAATCTTAAAGTGCAAGTAATATAAATTGCAAAAACTTAGATTGCAAGAAATGTAAATGACTGAAACTTAAAGTGCAAGAAATATAAATTACTTGAATTATAAAAGGAATTGGGAATTGGGATTGCAGAAATTAAGTAAGAGAAAAATAAATTGTAACAAGCAGGAAAGTAAAAGATGAATTTAATTGTAGCAGGTCTCAAACAGAAAATGTAAATTGGCTTGAAGAAGCATTCAACTAAAGAATTGAAAGTGGAAACCGGCAGATCTCAGGACCCAAGAGAATAGATAACTAAGTCTAGATCTCAATGCCTTCCTATATCCAAATTCAAAGAGCGATTGCAAAATTAAAGAAGAGATCGATGTAGAAAAGTAAACCCAAAGTTCAATTTCTCAAAATGGTTCGGTAAATCAAACAGTGAGGTGAGATTGAGACAGAATTTCCTCAATTCTTCAACCCAAGATTCAAGACAAGTGTAAATAAAATTGAAAACAAGAAAATTAAGAGGAAGAGAATTCAATTCTCCTTCCCCAAGATTCAGAATCTCATAATAACTCAAAACCAAGCGCGTTCCAAAACTACCCAGCAAAACTAAAAGAAAAACTCCAAAAGGAAAGCTCTCCGAAAACTTAAATTCTAAGCTATTTATACACTTTCTTCAAATGATCTTCAAGCCTTGAATTGGGCCCTTGCTCTTGATGGAATTGGGTTGACAAAAGCCTCTGTTGATTGCTCTTGGTGTTGGGGAGAAATCCGTTTGCAACGTAGGCCTTGGGAATTTACGTTTGAGTCAACGTTTGAGGCAAACATTGACTTAAACGTATTCGTGTGCCAATTATGTAGCTCGGCCATTTTTGCTGCCATCCACGTTTGAGCCAACGTTTGAGGTCAAACGTGAGCTCAAACGTGGTTCCCTCCAAGCTTCTCTTTTGGCCAACGTTTGGCCTAACGTTTGAGGCAAACGTTGGCACAAACGTGGCTCAACCAAGGCATCAAACAGGGTGCTCTTCCATGCTAAAATGTAGCCAACATTTGACCTCACGTTTGAGGCAAACGTTGGCGCAAATGTTGCTGTGCCCAGGGGTGATCTTTCTTATTTTTTTGGCGCCAACGTTTGACCTCACGTTTGAGGCAAATGTTGGCTCAAACGTTGCCTTCTTGGAGTGGTGTTCAGGCGCCAACGTTTGACTTCACGTTTGAGGCAAACGCTGGCGCAAACGTTGGCCCTCCCCCTGCTTCATCTTCAGCCAACGTTTGCCTCAACGTTTGAGGCAAACGTTGGCACAAACGTGGGCGACCTCCAGGGTGTTTTTTAGCTGCTACTCACGTTTGAGTTCACGTTTAAGGCAAACGTGAGCTCAAACGTGAATCCCTTCTTTCCAAGCCCATTCTTGTAACCTTCTTCCAAGCTTTATTCTACCTATCATCAATCAACAATTGTATCAAAGCTATGCCATAATCATGAGAGTTATTCTTCTTCTTGTCATAAGCAATTATGGCACAAAAACTCATGAAAATGCATCAATTAATCCATGGTTGATTGAATCTAAGAAAACATGAAATTCCACCCAAATGGCTTACTTGTGGTACAAGAAAGTGCATAAATCCCTATGAAAATCAAAGAAAAAGACTAGTAAAACTAGGCTAAAATGACTTGTCATCAAAGGGCACAAAGGCGGCCAAGGACACGATTTCGAAAGAAGAAAAAGATCCTCTTGAACCGAGGATGAGGGATCTGATGTCTAGCCCAATTTGATGCTATTGTTTTCTTAGAATCTATTTTCGAATGACACAATTTCTTATAATTTCTGATGACACTAACACTATAACCAGTTTTGCAGTTGTGGTTCACATATTGAACTATTTTTTTGTGCAGGTTTATCCTCCTTGATAACAAAAAGGGGAGTAAGTATTGTGTGAAAATATATTGAAACTGTTGAACTTATGATGCTTGAGACTGGTTGCAAATTTCTTTGTTTTAAACCATTATTTCATGCAGCTATGATTATGCATATTACTTTGATTGTGAATATTGTTTATACTTATTATAGCTTTTGTTTTGGTATCTAAGTTTTTTTATTAAGGCTACTCCATGATGTTGCTGAAAAACTATTTTTTGACATATTGGTTTATCATTAGTTTTTGTTCTATTTCTGAATTTTAGTTGTTTCTCCATGCAAGTGTCCCTCCTTAATGACAAAAGGGGGAGAAAGAAAAATGAATTGAAAAACTGTTGTTTGTTTCTATCTTGATCTATAATGATGATGTTTGAAGCTGCTATTTATAATTTGAATTTGTGTTTAAAAATCTGCATTTTGAATCTAGTTGTGAATATTGTTTATAACTTAGCATATGAGTTTTTAAAATAAATAGCTTTTAATTAATATTTGGATTAGCTCTGATTCATGCTTGTTTCAAAGCTGGTTGATGATGTTTGTGAATTGATAATAGCCTTGCAAACTTTGACATATAATCGAACAGGTTCATTGAGAAACAAAATTGATTGAAAATTATTGGATGTTTGGCATTATTTTAGTGTAAATCTTGTTGGTATCAGGTTATGAAAAGCAAACATTCAGGGGGAGCTTGGAGATCAAAAGAAAGGGGGAGCTTTAAACCAAAGGAAACATCAAAGGGAAGTTTCTAAAAATTCCTCTCATTCAATTTCAATTTATTTAATAATGTTTGTCATCAAGGGGAGGTTTTTAAGTTTAGAGAACTAAACTATGATTAAGATGATGACTAAACATTATTGAGATATTATCCAATTATTTGTGTGATGTGTTTTGTTTAGTCTACAGAAAATAAATTAATCACATTGGTCCAAGAAGAAATAAAACAAGCACAAATGACATCTGGCCTATCTACACACAATCATGGCCCAAAGGGTATTTGCTCCATCACAAATGTTTTCCATCAGAAATAAAAGCAAAAACAAAAAGAAAAATAAAGCAATCGGCCCAAGAAGCAAATGCTCAAGCCCAAATTCACACTCAATAGTTCAAGAATATATAATTACTACCATCACAAATAATTCTTGGCTAAAACATACAAGTCTCTAGCCAAATAATGAAAGATAGAAAGCAAGCCCATAATCAAACCAAAGTCCAACGGTGGTCAACATTCAAATCTATTCATTCTCTTAGACAATACTAAGTGATTCAAATTATATTTCATTGGAACCATCACATGACATTATTTAATTTCAATTGAATTCATTATATTCACATCATCCACCGAAAAGCCAAACTCTCTCTTTTCTCTCCTCTCTCATCTATCACATCACTCTTTGGACAAAGAAGAAAGAAAGAATAGAAAGGTTTTGCCATTAGGGTCCGGTGAAGAACAAAAGGGTTATTACCAATTTCAAGCAAGTTTCAAGACTACAACAAGAGGGAAGATTTCTTCAAAAAAAAAGGAGAATTACAAAAAGGTGATTTTCTCATTTGTGCTTCATCAAGGATTATTGAAGAAATCAACTGGGTCACAAGTACCATTCTAGAAAATATGAAGAAGGTGAAGTCAACGATGCTTTACTTAGAATCTACGGTCAAGAAACAAACTTGGGGCCAAAGCAAGAACGCACAGTTCAGATTCAAGAAGTATGAAGAAAATGTTGAAAGAAAATATTGAAGGTATGGTTGCATGTTTGATTTGGTCACTGCTTCTACCCCCTCTCTCATCTTTCACACTGCTGCTGCATATGTGTATTGGGAGAAGAGAACCAACATGTGCTGAAAAAGGTTTCAAACCTAGAAGCTTCACTCCTCTATAATAGGGGTGAACAGCCAATGATTGAGCAAGGAGTGAGAGCACACGTTTGGGTTTCGATAGCTCTTTGAGCTATTTATTCTTCTCTTTCATGGTTTTCATTGAATATTTCTTTTTCTCTGTTTAGTCTGTCTGTGTTTCATTGATAAAAGGAAAAATGTGAGATTTTGTAAGAAAAAGCCAATGAGTAAAAAAAGACAGAGAGATAAATTTGGAGAAAAGCCAAAGTTATCTCAGAAATACTTTGTATGTATTTCTGTTTTGTTGTCATGATCTTGAAGGGATTCTCTTACAAGTTGAGTTAGCACTTGGCTGTTAAAAGCTAAGTTTGAGTCATAGTCAAGTTCAGGTTAGGTTAGAATCTGGATTTATCCCAAATAGAATGTGGGTAGATCTTAGGAAGAATTAGTGGATGTAATTCTGTTGAAAGATAGTGAAATTCCGTCACTATTGTGATGGAGAATGGATGTAGGCTACATTGTACTAGGTAGCTGAATCAGAATACATCTGTGTGTCACTTCTTCTTCTCTACTTCACTTTTGGTTCTGTTACTCAGGAGACAAAAATTAAAGTGTCTCTCAACTCGTTACTAGACAAAAGCAAAAATATCTCCTAAGTTTCTCTGTAAAAGCAAAAAGTAATTTTCACAAGAAAAAGAGTCTAAGATTCAACCCTCCTTCTCTTAGTCACTGATAACCATCATGTAATAATATTTTTTAATACAAAAATAAAATTTATTACAAAAATGATAACAATTTTTTATCTGTAAAATATTTTTTGTAACAATATAATTTTTCTATCATAACATTTTATTACAAAATATAACTTAATTTTATAATATTTTTTTATTCCTTTAGTTATAAAACAGCTCAATTTTTTTGATATTCTAGTAAATTGTATGATATGTTTTGTTATTTTTGGACAAGTGAATTTTACACTACTATAAAACAGGTTTCATTTTTTGGAAGGCATAAAATTCATGTGTATAGCAAATATTTTTTTTTTAATTCTTTAGATGCAAAACGACATTTACGTTTTGATTAAAAAAGTTGTTTAAAATTTTGATCCATAAAATGGCCTTGCCGTTTTGATATTTAGCACATTTTAAAAATATAATTTGGTTAAAAATGTCACTAACGTGTTGTAAAAAGAATTGAAAAGGTCGACAATGTTTTGTAAAAATGTTAGTGATCATTTTTTATTAGTCAGAATAAAAAATATAAAATCAATTATAGAAGAACATTATAAAATTCTTGCTTGTTTGTAGAAATTTTTTAGTGGGAGTTATTATAAACTTTCATAATATATTTTAACGGTGACAATTTGTAAAACGTCCCTAAAGTATTAATAATAACTCCTATAGTCTAATTAATTCTAAAAAAATTTCTAGCACAAATAAATATTAGCCCATAACAAAAGTTAAAAAAAAGAACATTCAGAATAAGGGAGAGAGAGAGATAGAGATAGAGAGAGAGACCTCTATAAAACCCTAAACTTTCGATGTCATTTCCACCACCATTCATCTCTTTGCCGTCGTCGTCTCCTCTATTAAAGTGTTGCCGGTGGAGTTATAAATGAAGGACAAGGTGATCGTGGAGCCTCTGAATTCGTTGACCTCTGACGATTTCATTCAGATTGTTGAGGTAATGTTTTAAATCTTCCACTTCTGCACTGTCTTCCACCGCGGGTTATGCCACTGGTTCTGTTTTTCCTCCTGCGGCTTGAAGCACTCAGAGTGCAGTTTAGGCGCAGATTCGGTAGTGTGGTTTGGGCGCGGATTCGGTGGTTCTAGCTAAGAAGATCATGAAGGCGAGCTAGTGAGTCCTTATAAGCTTTGATTGAAGCTACGCTCAAAGCTATCAGATCTTTTGGACCTGATTTTCATGTCGTGTCAAGTCATTACAATGAGGATTCATTCCTAATTTTTTCTTGTTCTTTGCTTTCTTCAATTCTTCAAATTTTTTCAAAGATGTTAATTTTGGTGATAATTTGATGATATATTTTTGGAAAATTATACACAAATCCTGCTTCTTATGTTCTAATGTACTCTTCTCTTCTGTAAATTTTTTAGGTCAAGGCAAAAGATTTGATATAGATTTAGTTAATTTGATTTGATATATTACAAAAGGGAAGAGACATAAATGAAAAATTGTTATTCTCTATTGAAAATTTTGATTTTTTCTTAATGTAAAAAAGGATGTTAGGGTTCATAGTTTAAGTGATTATTAGGTTCAATTGTTTCCATTAGAGACTGTTCTCCTTTATTGATGCAAATTTGTTGAGATATATCTATAAATTAAGTGTTTAGTACCTTTTTTATTCAAATTTCAGAATGCAAAATAGTTATCTTTTATATGCCACCTTTAAGATGTACCATTTTTTGCTGATCAAGGTTGGTAGAAAAATTCCAGTATATAGTATAGTAGTTGTTTGAAACAAACATGGCAATGTTCATGCCTCATTCAAAGTATACATATTTAATTTAATATTCTGTTTTAGCAGGTGACTATTACTGAATATGTCATATGATATTCTTGAACAAGCAACAAATTACTTCAATGATTCAAATAAGCTAGGAGAAGGAGGATCAGGTTTAGTTTACAAAGTAAATTTTGATCTTATATATCATTTTGTTTCTTATGAAATTCAATTTGACTTTTATTGTAAAATATAACACTAAACAAAAATGTAAATATAACATGATACTGATTTTATTTAAACCTAAACTTAAAAAAGTAAGTGTAATTAGTTCATATCATTTTTATAGTCAAACACTTGAGTTCCTTCTATTAGTTAATATGTTGTGAAACTTCACAATTCTCTCTGCCCTAGTTAGTTGGGATACTCCAAATCTTGTAAGCATTGTTTGCTAGTTATGGAACTTCACAATTCTCATCGTTTTCTGCTTTTTTTTTAGCATCATTAGTAGGTGATATCCTTCTAGTAGTCATTATGTTACATATATTGAGATATTATGAATAGTTGTATTTGAGATCCAGATATTGTTTGATTAAATTACACACTAACTTTATTTATTTTTAGTTTTTTGGGGTGCTGATCTTCCTAGAATGTTGTAGATTTCACGTAAATGGAGTCATCACATTACAATATTTTTATTCTTTAGGTTTGGAATTTGGTCCTTGAAAGATGCTATATTTGAAAACGGGTGATTGTTCATTCTTTACCAGTCAATTACTGATCATTTTGTAAGGAACATAAACTTGCAACTGAATAGAAGTTTTTTTTCACTCGTGCTTCATGATTTCATTGATAAGGAATGCTGAAGAATTGACTAAAGTAGAAGCAGAATTGGTTTGTTTTTCGCTTCTGTTTGGTTTCTCCTTTCAAGTTAATTATTTTTCTTCCTTAATTAAAAAAAAAATTGATTGTAAGAATATATTCAAAACATAATTCCCTGGTTCTGTATATTTGATGTTCTAAAACGGTATATACATTGTGATTCTAACTCCTAGGTTGACGATGACTTGAAAAAACAGCAACGCCCTTTTTTATCTAAGTTTTTGTCCCCCTATTTTCCTAAAGGTAATATATTTGTATTATAATTGTAGAGTATTTACTAAAAAAACTAAACTATGGTTAATCAGATCCACTTTATCGACTCCATTTTGCAGGTATTTTCTATCAATTTCTTTAGGGAGTGGGGTGACAAGAAAATGAGCGTAGTTATAGAACATTTTTTCCATTGCATATGCTCCATCCTTAGAGACTGCTTTATTCTTCACTAGCCATAACTTTGTTCTGTTTCATCTGGCTACAATTGATGTCATTCTTAGAGGAATTCTGTACGTTTATACTCTTAATTTTTTTCTGTAATTTAGTATCAACCTATTTCTTCGAAGTTTTTGATTAATTTTCCTTTGGTCTCCCACTATGGGATATGCTTTCTGAATATTATGCTGGAATTATATATAGACATGATTTCTGCAAATATATTTCTATAAGCAATATGTTCCATACCTATAAATCAAACACCTTTTCCTCAGTAGGAACTAAACACAATCCAATGTAGCCAAAGTGAAGCAATTAGAATAAGAGAAAGGGGATAAATACAAGCATGATGAGAAAACAATTTAGTCCAAGGATACTACTTTCGTGTGTGAAACAAGAGAGGAAGATAGTTTTGAGATTCAAGATAATACATGGGTCAAGCACTGTGCACTACTGTTGTTGTTATCGGAGGAAAGAGTTTAACATCTCAAATATCTAAAATTGGTGTTAGTTTCTGTTCCTTTTATTTACTTAGCTTGTAGAGATTAGGTTGTAATGTGTAATTTTGATTTACCATACTACTAGTGTAGTATTAAGTTGGCTGTGTATGTTATCTAAATGTTGTACTTCAATACTTTTCAGATTGAACTATCAGGTGGACTGCTTTTCATTATTTTTGGTATCCAATCATTCTTTTGGTAAGCACTTTGCCTTTTTTTTTTAGTGTTTTGATCATTTTGTTATTACATACATCCAACCTTTGGCAATCTTGACTATTCTCTTCTTATTATATTCTTTTCAGGCCTTGGGTTGAATTCAAAAGTACAATTCCACATAGTGAAATACAGAATAAGCAAAAGAATCTAGAGTTAGGAGCTAATAATTTAATTTTTGTAGAGAGAAAAGTAAGTTAAAAAGATAATTATCTAACTCAATTAATTTCAATTTTATGATCATGAATAATGTATTAATTAACATTTCAATTATTTACATATACTTGTATAGTTATGGTTGTTTAATGTGTTTAGTGGCTAGTTATGTACCTCTTTCTTTGCAATGCTCAAAATTAAAAATTTGCTATAAAGTAGTTTTTGAAAAAGTATTCATATGATGCTGTTGTACACTGTGCATACTAATTACTATAATAATCATGACATTCATATTTTTCATTGATTTGATTTGATTGTCTAAATTATAATAGTAGTTTAGTAGTAGTGTAAAATTATGTAAGTTAAATTTAGTCACTACAGATTAAATTCATGTAATTAATGAGAATTTTATTTTTAATTCATAAGCAAAGATCAAATTACAATATTTAAATTTCTTTAAAGTTAAAAAATCTTTAGTTTGATCGATGTTATTTGTCAATCAATAATAATGATTTATAGTTTCCAGATTCGTTTGGTTTCAATTTTAAATGGTTTGCAACAATTCAGTTTGTCGTAACTTTTTTATTTGAAAATTTAATTTTTATAGGAGTTTTAAAACGTCACAAAAATTTAAAAAATCTCCAAAAATTTTAACTCAAAACCCCACAAAACAGACAAAGAACCGCAACTAAATTATGTCATAGGAGTTCTATAAACTACCACAAATAAGCTCGTGACACCTCAAATATTGGAGGTTTGAAAAACTCTTACAAAATTTTTTGTGTGGATTTCAAATTGCTACAAAACAAGAAAAAAACTGTTACAAATAAGCTTGAATCTTGTAGTGGGAGTATCGTGTTGTGCTGAAATGTAAAAGTGGAGTTGTTATTCACTTTGAGAGCTTTTTTCTACATATTAAGAGAGTGAAAACATTTTTGAGTGAGTGTGATAAGTATATAAAACAGAGGGATATATTAGTTTAAAAATATACTACAATGGTTAGATTTTGTCTCATACGTAATAGAGGGATATATTAGTTTAAAATAGTATCTTTGATTTTATTCTCATTTAATTTCAAATAAAAAGTAATAATGACTTATTCAATTCAGCATTTTTGATAATAAATGAGATCACCGTAATATAAGTCATTTAATGTGAAATAGCTTAATTTGAGATTATAATTGATATATGTATTATCCATAATTAGATTAGAAAATTAAATAATTTCTTGAAAATCTCCCATTTGGGCTATACATATATATTTTTCTATCATAATCACATCTTATAAATTTTATATGCGCATTAGAATGCTATTTACCTCATTACTTTAACAATCTGGTCTGTCTTATCTATCAGTTATGGAATTACCGTAGCTTTTATCACATTAGTGTTGCGATGAAACTACGATGATCACCATACTGATATATACTAAAAAATATAGATCAAATTTAGATGAAAAAATTCAGAAATTATATGCAAAAATGATCTCACGCATGTCTATTTTCAACTGGTCCAACTTTAATAAACTTTATAAGATCATGAGTCAGAGTGAAAACAAAACTAAATACTTTATTTCTATAGAAATATATATATATATATATATATATATATATATATATATTCGCAAATTTTTCTAAACCATATGAGTATCCAAATTCATACTCCCACTGAAACAATATATCATAAAATGATGACACCTATATGAATAGTATCCACATGAAAGACTTTGGGTATTTGTTTCTTACTAATCAAATATGCATGTATTTATAGAGTTTGTGCTAACTTGCTCACAAGCCACTTAAACACTCTGAACTTTTTTCTTTGACAAAAATTTAAAATATTAGACTACTAACACATTGTCACAAAATAATTCAAGTGATCTTTCAAATTTATTTTTTATAATTTGTGACAAATATTCGTAGTCACCAAAATAAGTACCTTTAAAAGGTGTTTTATATTCAATTACTTTAGTAGAAATAGTAACAAGTGTCTTCTTAATACTTTTTCAAATAACTCTTTCAATGAACATATTAATATATTTGCAGTGGATCAAAATTACTTAGACATCTAACAAAGTCAAAATTTAAATACAAAATGATCTCTATCTTTAGTTTCTGACTTCATATGTGTGAACATGTAATGTTTTGCTATAACAAAACTTGTTTATCTACTATTTAGTGATTCATTCTTAACTGACTCAAATATCTGTCAAAGATACCAATAAAGTACACAATAATTGTAAGTGTACAAATTCGATATCCATTAGACGTCGGCTGAAATATAATAAACTTTATGCACTTTTGAACTTTATAAATCTCTTGAGATACCTAATGACACTATACTTATCTCCTTTAGAGTTGAGTGTATAACCTTACTTACAAATTTGTATGTCGCTGACATATAAGAATAGTGAAAATATACTTACTCCCACTGAACTAATATAAATCATCAATCACATATATCTCAGAAGGGCATATGAAATAATAATTAATTTGATAAAATATAAGTTACTAATGACAGAAAGTCTTTATGTTTTCTAATTATTAAAAAAATTTCTATTAAAAAAATAGACTAATAACAGTGGCATATATAATTTTAAAGAAAAATAATGTATTCACACATGCTACATATCATATGGAAAAAATTTATATAATGGTAGGCCTATCACAAATACCCAACACAACATTAATATTTAGTTTTTGGACTGAAATATTAATTTGTAAAAAGTATTTTTAATTCAGTAATCAAACATTGAAAATAAATTATGTTAAACAATAAGTCTATCTTTGGACAAATTTATTATTCACATAGAACTAAATAAGTATCACATGTTTATTACCACAAATACACGTATAATTTGGCCAAGTGCAGAATTTTTTTTGGGCTGATCTCTACTCGCGTAAACTGTACAAACATAAATTTATTTAGTGTGGCTTACTACATATTCTCAACAAAATTATGTCAAACAATAAGTCTACTTTTGGATCAATTCATTGTTCACAAGAAAACTTGAGAATTATACCTATTATTATTGTATATATTTTTGATTAATTGGTCAAATACCAACCATCCTTTGGGCTAATTAGTGATATCGTAATTAAAATAGAAAATAAACGCAATGTTCAATGTTTATTATTTAGTCAAATAATAAACTTTCTTTGGGCCGATTACGGTATGGATAAATAATAGGCATTGATTTAAGTTTAACTAGTTACCCAAGCATATATTTACTATCAATATGTGTATGTAATTCGTCAAATATAAACTTTTTTTGGACTGATAATATTTGCATGAATTACATATTAAATATTTTTAATGTTTTAAAATAAATCAATTTTCACAAAAGAGACTACTTTAGTAGTATAATATTCAATTAATTTATTCTAAAACTAAACTTTATAAAATAAATGAGTATTATAATTCAAATTGTTACTTATTATTTCTTTATGCAATGAATCCAAAATATTTACATAACACAAAAAATAATAAAACAATAAGACACAGTATATAGCAATCCCACAATATTGTAATCCTTATTAATCAGTTATTAATTTTTTTATTTAACACAAAAATTGAATCACAACAAAAAAAAAAAAATAAATAACAAAAAACTCACAATAATATGTATAAAACCTCAATCAAAAGGTGTATTCACAATCCTTATGAACAAATAAAATTTATTCACTATAGAAACCTCTAATTTATGCCATTAATTTCGACTTTAGAAAATAAAGTAACAGGATTAGTTGCAAGTTTGCAATCTATAAATATAAAAAGAATTCTCAATCTTGCCCCAACATAAATCACGTTAAAATCAAAGAGGTTGATTTTTTTTATCCAAAATCAAATTCCATATACTTGTGATATATTGTGACTTATTCAAGAGTTTCGGTATGTATATATATGTTCCACATAGAGATAGAAGATCATCGCAAATCAAAATGAATAAATAAATAAACCAAAGCCTTATAATTGTGAAACTTCACGTTATGTATTCTACTATATTTATAAGTGTAAAATCTTAGTATTTATTTGTGAGAAGTCACCATCTTTGAAAACCGTATAACATATATGAAAATGCGAATCGAACACATAAACCAAAATCATCCGGTGACTGCCATTAATTATTTTTATTTAAAAAATATCACAAGGCTTCAAATTGATTTTTGCACGTTATGATCATTGAAATTATATACTTCAATGGAATTGCATCTGGGTTCAGTTCAAAAAAAAATATTTAATTATTCTCAATGATTCAATAATAAAAAGTTCTTATACTAATTATTAAAAATTCTTAAAAATTCTTAACTCTAAGATTGTTCATATTAAATCAATAAAAAAATATTTAAAATGTGAAAGCGTACCTGAATTCATGAGCATATTAGAAGAATTTGGTTTTTTTATCTTTCTCAACCAAAGCCTTCTGTATTTTCAATAGGGTTGAATCGCAACTCTTTTGATAGAAAAAGTACTTTGGAGGCAGCTTTGATATATTGAGGAAAATCCTAAATCACTATTTATATTTGAGTGTGACATCTATTAAACCCTAGAACTCAAATAAAATAGTATCTTTGATTTTATTCTCATTTAATTCCAAATCAAAAGTAATAATAACTTATTCAATTCAATATTTATGATAATAAATGAGATCACTGTAATATAAATCATTTATTGTGAAATAGCTTAATTTGTAATTATAATTGTTATATGTATTACCCATAATTAGATTAGAAAATTCAATAATTTCCTAACATTTTGTACAAGCATCATATGCTAGTATTTGGTGGTTTTGTTCAATTTCAAATAATGCATATAGCTAATGAAACTAATATGCAATGAATGTTTTCAACTTACCTCAAACTAGAGCACGAGTCTCACTTATCGAGTTGAATGTTGAGTTCAAGAAAATCGATGATGTTGATTTTTCGAAACCCAACATAGATTGGATGGTTTATAATACTGAAAGTGATGAAGAGTTTGAAGGTAATTTTCAAATTATTGGTCTAGCTAAAGATGTGAAAGAAGATAATCTAATAGTTGAGAAAAATGTGACAGATATTGCAAACACACTAGCAGGCCAACATCCATCTAAATAGTCATTTTTTTATGCATACTTTGAATTTTGATGCCAAAAATACAAAAATTTCTTGATCATTTGTTATTATTATTATTGTTGTTGTTATTGTAAAAATTATTGTTAGTATAATTATTTAATTATTATTAGTATTGTTACTAATAATATTATTATTATTTTAAAATTATTATTATTATTATTATTATTATTATTATTATTATTATTATTATTATTATAGTATCTAGATTTATTTTGTTTTATTTTTGGTGTAGCTTACACTATTGTTGCAAACGGTGAATTTGTTGTCCGAATGGATTTCAATCTAGAGAGGTTGTTATTGTAGCTATTAAAAAGTATACCATTCAGAGAAGTATCGATTACAGAGTATCTAAATCAGAATCGCAATATTCTATGCTAAATGCATACAATACAAAACAAGTTGTAATTGGCTTATTAGAGTTAGTCTCATAAAAAGACAGTATTGTTTGATGATAAGGATGTACAGCGATAATCACACGAGTACTAGAAGTACCACCTCTTAAGATCATGCTAGACTGGACTCTGATACAATTGAAGAAGCGATAAAGCCATTGGTTAAAGTCGACTCATCCACAAAGGTGAAATCAGGTCAAAGTTCAATTATATGATAAATTATCGCAAAGCATGGTTGGCTAAGTAAAAGGCAGTTGAGATATTTGGTGGGTGGGAAGATTCTTATGAAGTTTTTTCCACATAGTTTGAAGTAATGATTGCAAAAGAGCCATCAATAATTGTTGAGTACGAAACTGCATATGGCTATTGAGGGAATGAGTTGGTTGAGGATCTCCGAATTTTGACAAGGGTCTTTTGGGCTTTTTACTCTTGTATTAAAGTATTCAGAAGGTAAAAACCATTGGTTTAGGTTGATGGCAGACACTTGTATGGATAATATAAGGACTCTTTTAATTGCAGTATCACAAGATAGCAATGAGAATATCATATCTCCTGTATTTGCCCTAGTCGAGGGTGAGATTACCGATGTTGGTACTTTTTTCTTAGCCATCTGCGAACACATGTGGTTAATCGAGATGGTGTTGCCCTTATCTCTGAGCGACGCGAGTTAATTATCTCATATGTAGGTTGTAGTAATGGAGCATGACAATATCCACAAGCTATTTATATGTTTTATATCTGACACATAGCATTAAACTTCTTGACGAGGTTCAAGACACTGCATATGTAGAAGCTGATTGTCAACATAGGTAAATATATTACAATATCTTTTAGCATTACATGGAAGATGGTGAATAGATGACAACAAAATTATTTATTATCTGGATTGCAGTGTTCTCATGTGGTAGGCTATTCTAGAACAATGTGTGAATTCAATATGTATTACTAGAGATTATGTGAGAGGGAGATGACTTACAGGCAGTGGCTCGACAATATCCCTCAATCGCAATATGTCTTTGCATATGATGAAGGACGTCGTTGGGACCATATGACCACCAACCTAGTGCAGTGCATTAATGGAGTATTGAAAGGGGCATGTAATTTTTCCGTCACAGTCCTTATTAAGGAAACCTTTTACAGGCTAGATGTGTTGTTCATAAGGAAGAGGGGCTAAGGCTGAGGTTCGTATGATGAGTGGAAAATTAATGCACTCAGATATTAGCAAGTGCACCAAATAATTAAAGTAATACGACAGTTAGTAGATATCGTTCTCACGAGGATTAACATATTGAGGCAAGAAACGTCTAATTAAATCTCTAATATATTACGTAAACATTGGCAAGAGAATTGTGGATCTTGAATTAGAAAGATTAACTATCAAGATTATAGAATATAAATGAGAGAGGGCTTAGAAAATTAATAAGTAATCAATGAATGGGAATGTTGAAGGCTTCAGAGATGTTTGATTCTTAGGAAGAATAGTGCTTGTGTTTCCACACTTTAATTCATGCAAAAATCTTGTCACAACAAATCATTTAAAATCAAATTCTAATTTTTGGTAATTTAACTTCTCTTAATTTAATTAATTGCCAATCTCTTGGTCAACTAATTAAGAGAAGAGGTGAGGAATGGTTTCTATTTTAAGCCACACAATATTCAAAAACTATCCCTAGTTGAATTATATGTCACGTATTCAAGACTAATTCTAAATAATTGAAGATTATGAGATGAGTTTCAAGCTAATTCTAAAATTAAAATTTTCAAAATAATAACAGAATCTAAGATAGAATTAGAATATTTTTTAATACTTTTAACCATTAGTGATGAAGAATGAAACTCAATCTTGAAAAGTAGAAAAGGATGAATTAAAAGAAAAAAAAACACTCACATCATAAATTCATAAATCAAACAAAGCTCCTAACCTTTAATAATGGGGGTTTAGTTACTCATGATGAATAGAAAACAAATCAAAAGAAGAAGAAAAAGGTACGAGATCTTGGATTGGTATCCAAAGATCCTCCCCGGATTCTCTCTTATGAACCTTGTTCACTTATTTATATCCTAAGTTCTATCCAAAATTCAAATTCAATACTAACTCTAATCTTATCTTTAGGAATGATAAGATAACTACTTACTTAAATTCAAATCAAATCTTAACAATAATTCAAATCTAGTCTAGAAATAAATCCTAATAACCAAATCTTTATATTTTTAGAAGAAATTAATGATAATTTATCTCTTGAATGTTGAATCTTTCGGATGAGATTAAGTCTTCCCATGATTGCATATTAAAATTAGGCCTTGCAAGTGTTGTATTCTAGGAGTTTTGAAGCTCGGAGTGTTGGGCATTGCTTCTAAAATTTAGGCATTGGCCCGATTGAGATTCTAGGACAAGAAGCACTGGGCTTTAGTGAGGGACCCGCTGGGCATTGGTGAGGGGCACCAGGTGGTGGTGAGGGGACACCAGGCAGCGGGTTTTGATATTTTGGGTCTGGTTAGGCCTCCTTTAGACTGTATTTGTATTTTCTTATTAAAAAAGTTTTAATTCTTGATTACTTTGAGAACAAAAACTCCTGAAAACATAATAATATTAAAATAACTCCAAATTCTTATTAGTTTTGAAATTCCACTAGAAAACATGAGAATTTTTATTAAAATAAGAAAACTAATGAAAAAGAAACCTAAAAACTACTAAAGATGCCTAGGCATCACAACACCAAACTTAAAACTATGCTTGTCCTCAAGCAAAGGAAAAATAAATAGAGTTTATCTTAGTGAGAAGAATTTGAAATTCAAATTTGATTCGAATATTTAAAAATAAAAGTGGGATTCATAATATTCTGTAAGACCACATGTGGACTTTTATCTTGATGAATCTTGAATACTTATGAGTTAAGAATATTCAAGGAACTCTAATCCGGATTATATTGTGAGAATTATTTTTATGATTCATGATCTTGGAAGCAGTTTACTTTTTAACATGATTTAAGAATTTACTTTAAAGGGAGATATTTGAGTTTTGACTCTAAATATTTTGTCTCAAGGAAGCTCTTTAGAAAATCCCTTGATATATTTTTCAGACATAGATGTCCAGAGCCTCTTTGGACTTCTTAATGCTTTATCTCAATGTGACTCTTGATAGGTTATTAATCGATAATCCCGGACCATTTGGTCCAAGATATTAGGAGATAAGACACCCCTCATATTTTCTTGTCTAAGTCTTTTTTTGACATAATAGCATTATCAGCATATAAATTAGGTTCTAGTTATTAGTGTTCAAAGCTTTGCTATTTTTGTTTTCGATTCTCCTTTTTTTTCATCTATTTTAAGGATTGAACGTTTGATTCTCATAATACATTTTTAGAGTTTTCTTCTGAAGATCTTATCTTTCTTTTCTCACGATTCATCTTCTTTAAATCCATTAATGTGATCTTATCCTTTTTTTTTCATGCGCATCCACTATTATTTCAACTTTTTTTTGTTTGTTTTGAATTTCATTTTTTCATTTGGATACTCTCTTTAAAAATTTGCTGTAAGAACAAGCAAAAGAAAAAAATTTGATGCAACAGTAAAGGAAAGAAAAGAAAAACAAGGATAGAAAATTTAAAGAAAACATAATGCAAAAATAAATAAAAGGAAAAAAGTGAAAGATGAATAATTGATACTAAAATTTTAAAAATTAATTTTTGAATTTTAGAAATTCCTAGACGTCCCTTTTTTTTTGAAAATTAATTTGTAATTAAAATAAAATATATAAAGAAAAGAAAAAATAAAAAAATATCTAACTAACCATCAGAAAAATATAATTCAAATTTACACATTTTTACTTGTCTTCATTGTCCACTTATTGAATTGAGACATATTAGTTCCTTGAAACAATACCTTAACATATGCAAAATAAGTTTTTCTAACCACTTTCAACATCAAACTTAGAGTTTTGTCAAGTCTCTGAGTTCGGACATATAAGTGAGGAGAAAGTAAAATATGTTGTGAACTGAAAGGTGAGTAGAGAAGAAGAGAAGATGAACATGTAATGAAGTAAATGTAAAATGTGTGTAGTATGTGGATGTATGTTTGCATATGAAGTATGGCAACGTAACAGAGATAGGAAAGAGTGATATTGAGAAGGGTGGCATGCATGCATGCAAAGTGGTTTTTAGGAAGATAAACAATGATGGTAGTCATAAAGAAAAAACATGCATGCAAAATTTTGAAAACTAGTTTTGAAAATTAAAATCAATAAAGGAAAACTATGAGTAGAGAGTAGAATCTAAATTTCTTTTTTAATTAATTAAAAGAAAACATTTTAATGAAAAAGAGGAGAAAAGGGATACTAAATGATTGGGTTGCCTCCCAACAAGTGCTCTTTTAACATCACTAGCTTCACTCATACTGCTTTCTAGGATAGAGGCTGGAATGATTTTTGTCGACCTGCTTCTTCTCCAAGATAGTATTTTTTCTATTGACCACAATCTTTCTCTCAGTGCTTTCCTCTATTGACTGCACATCTTCTATAGTTCTTCTTCTTTTTCGGGACTTATGTGCTGTATAAAGTTCTAAAGGGTCCCTTTATCAAGAACTTCTTAGATCAATGGGTTAATTAAATCAACCCCTATGTAACTTTTTAGTTCATTGGGGTATGGACTCTTTTGATTGATTGTCTCACATTCTTTTGTAGGATTTTGCACTATTTTTCTTGGGAAGGAATTTGCTTGTTCCTCTTCCACTTGCTTGGCAATCAATTCTACTTGCTTTTCTAATTTTTTATAGAGATTTTTTGGTTTTTAAAATTCATTCTTGTCTTGTGTATGAAATCTTGAGTTTGTTGAGCAAACTTAGATCGAGCGACATGTTCAGTGGTCGATTCTCTGACTTCCCCAGCAAACTTTGTGATTATTTTTGGATTTTTCACTCCTCTTGGCACTTCAGCCATTTGAACAGTTTGAGGGAAGTAGACACAAAGTGAGGTCGATTCATAAAACCAACATTCTGACCAACTCGATTAAGTGCTTCTTCCACAATTCTGGTAACTTGATAACGTTCACCGCCATGATTAGCACGTAATCTAGCTAGAAATTCATCAGCATTTTGACCTCGGGGAATGACATGATGATTTTCTCGATCAAAAAATTATTTTTATTTTGAAATATATTTTCGAATCCTTCATTATTTTTCCTGGCATTATGCCTTTCACCTTCCTCATAATCCACGATTCAAGCAATACGTTCGACTTGTCTAGCAAGACCATTGAATTTTGATTCGTGATCAGCCATCATAAGATTCAGAATTGTGGTCATTTGTTGAGTCAATAAATTGACTAAGTCATGATGACTTTCCTCTACTTGTTGTCAATATACTGCCATCGAATTAGCAGCATTCGAAGTAGATCCCACATTATAATCATGAGAATACTCGGAATATTGTTGTAAATTTTGAGAATTATTCCCTCCATTTACACTCCCAAATCAAACAGGAGGAACAAAACTACCCACCGGTGGGGTATAACTGGGAGGAAGGCCATAAGGAGGCCAACCGGTAGTTATTGGAGGAGGTGACAAATTACCACGTGGACGAATGTTACGTCCAACATTTCCAGTTTGCACAGTGGTAACCACTATGCTTTCACTTCCAATTGCACCTTCCGAACGTGAAGTCATATCCGCTTGTTGCACAGTGGTAACCGCTATGCTATCACTGGTGGAGGAACCACCATTCACATTTAACACTTCATCCGCCATGTGAATGATTTTTCCACTTCTCAATCGCATACACCGAATGTTATAAAAATTTTTTGGCACACTTCAACTTTAAAACTGTCCCACTGGGCATGCCAATTTGTTTTGTCGATTTTTAGCAAATCGATGGTGGTTTGATTCTAAAGGTCTGAGAGCGAAACCTACTCCTTTTTTGCAGGTACCAGTTTTCTATAAGTGCATCAAAGTGTCTTCGATTAGACGGGTATCGAGATGAAAGATAAATTGAAATTTGTAAAATAATAAAAGAACTGAAAAATAAGGTTTCCGAAAAGAAACAGTACTGAAATCGAAAAAAGTTGCGTTGAAATTTAAATGAAAGTAGTAAAGTGCCTTCGATTGGGTCAAAGGGCTTTATCATGGAACTTAAAAATGGTGAAATATAAATTGGACATTGAAATTAAAGAATGCTTGAAAGATAAATTTACTTGAAAAGTAAAGTTTACAGAAAGATAAGCTGAAAAGATAAAATATGGAAGGAACCCTACAAAAAAGAAACTCGATCGCAAACTCAAGAATTCGCTGGGGATGTGAGTGTGCTTGAGTGTTTTCTGAGTTAAAGTTCCAACCCTTATTTCCTAAAACTTCCTAATATTTATAGCTTTCTTTTTGTAACCGATCATTAATTACACAATGCTGTCTTGCGCACGCACTCCCTGGCAACCGTTCCCACTCTTTTGCCAATGAAACGTTACCCATTAATTCCTCGCTTGGTGAAAGCCCTCAACTTCTCTACTTATGTAACCATTCGATTCATTTATTCCGAGCATCCATTCAATTTCTTCTTCTTCGAATATCCATTCGACTATGCCCACTCGATTTAATGATGTATCCGAAATCGAGCTTGTGTCGAGTAACTCTCAACTTATACGTGCACGTGTACTTTTCAACATTTCGATCTAATTCACTCCGATTAGATATATTTTTCGACCAACATTATAGAAGGTTTTTTTTTGGCAAATAAGTCCAAATAAGTTAACTCTAACCCAACAAAATCTACTTATATAACGCGCACGTAAAATTACATCGTTCATCCTTCAACGTTTGTATCTGCATTTCTCTTCCTCCTCCTACTACTTTTTCTTTGTGTTCTTCCTCTTTTTTTTTGTGTTCCTTCTTTTTTATTTTCGCATGTTTCATCCTCTCCGTCATTCTTTTTATTGCTACTGTTGTTGCTGTATTTTTTTCATCCTCTTTTTATTGATTTTGTACTATTATATTTTTTTGTTTAATTTTTTCTCCCAAGAAGAATTATGAAAAAATAAAATAAGAAAATGAAGAAAAAGAAATAGAATAAGATGAGGAGGAGGAAAAGGAAGAATTTTTTAATTATGCAAATCTTATCAATATATATATATATATATATATATATATATATATATATATATATATATACCAAAAATTCTTAACAATACACATAAATATCTTAGTTTTATACCGAAATTTGCTACAAATATACAAAAATATTTTCTTTAATGCTGTATTCTTTTTCTTTTTCTTTTTCTTCTTTTTTTCTTTTTTTTAGTTGAATGAATGTAAGTTCATCTTCTTCCAAGTAAATTTGCAGCATTATGTATTTTTTCTTCTTCTTTGTTTGATTTTTTTGTTCTTGTTAAGAGAGTAAAATAAGAAGAAACTTGAGAATGTAAAATAAGAACGAAAAGATGAATAAGAAAAAAAATAAGAAGATGATGATAAAAAATAAGAATAAGAAGTAGTAGAAGATGAGAATGAGAAATAGTAAAAGTTTTGAATTATACAGAATTTATCAGTACAAATACACTGAAAATTATTACTAATACACAAAAATATCTTAGTTTTATACTGAAATTTACTGAAATACACAAAATTATTTTTTTAATGCTGCATTTTTTTTCTTGTTTTTCTTATTTCTTTCTTTTTTTAGTTGAATGAATGTAGATTTATTCTCTTCCAAGTAATTTTATAGCAATTATGTGTTGTATTTCTTCTTGTTCTTTGTTTGATTTTTTTGTTTTATTCTTGTTAAGTGAGTAAAACAAGACACTTTAAAAGGTCAAGAAGAAAAAAATGAATAAGAAGAAAAAAAAAGATGATGATGATTATGATGAAAAAGAAGAAGAAGAAGAAATAATAGAAGATGAGGATGAGGAAGAAGAACAGTTTTGAATTATGCTGAACTTATCAGTACAAATAAATTGAAAATTCTTAATAATACACATAAATATCTTAACTTTACACTGAAATTTATTACAAATACACAAAAATATCTTTTTAATGCTATATTTTTCTTCTTCTTTTTTTAATTTATTTATTTATTTCTTTTTGTTGAATGAATATAGATTTTTCTTCTTCGAAGTAATTTGCTCCATTATGTGTTTTTTCTTCTTATTTGGTTTTTGTGTTTTTATTCTTGTTAAAAGAGTTCTATGATATAAATAATATTAACGATGATAACGATAACGATGACACGTATAAGAAGAAGATGACGATGACTATAACGATGATGATCATAATGATGAAGATGGTTAGATGGTGGAGGAGAAGAAAAAAATGTCCAATAAGAGGAGAAGGAGGAGATGATGGTGGTGGCGACGACGATAACGAAAGAGAAAAATAACGAAAAAGAAAGAGAAAAAGGAAAAGACGAAGGAGTGATGAAGAAGAAGGAGAAAAAGAAAAAGAATGTGCAACAAAAATGCGTAAGTTTTAAACTTGTTTGGTTAAATGATTTATATATAAAGATTAAATTCTAAAAAAAAAGAAAAATAAATTTTATTTTTTGTTAATTTTATGATACTACTAAAATGAAATTAGGATTATATTTTATATTTATAGAACATAAATTTAAAAGATCGAAATACTAGACTGTGGTGAATCTTAGCATCTTTTTTAAAACCATAGGTGTATTTATAAGTGACTCTAAAACTTGAGTTAACGATAAATTAATAATGTAAGAGATATAAAAATTTAGATATATAACATACTTTTGGTATATACAATAATGATGTTATAACATGACTAAGTTATAATTTAATAATTAAGTTCAATTGATGAGTTGGTCTAATAATTTAAGAATTGATAACCATAAATTTTAGAGTAGTGCTACGTTACCAACTTTTTATCTGCCAAAATCTGCCAACTTGAGTTGGGCTGGACATGAAGTCCATCTACTAAATAAAGCCACATCTAAATTAATCATGGTTTAATCCTAATTTATCACGTGTTGGTAATAGTTGGCAGATTCTCTTTTGGTAACGTATACTTTTCCTAAATTTTAATTAAAGAAAAAGGAAAACAATACAAAAAAAGATTTAATTACACTTAATTAATTATAAAAATAACTTATTTACTTAGTATTTTTAATATATTAGGTCTTTTATTTATAAAATTTAAAAAAAAAACATCTAGATAAATTCGTACTATATATATATGATTCCTCATAGATTTTTAAATTAAGTGTTTTATGAATTCACATGCCCAAAAATAATATTTTTGAAATGACTTAAATTCATCTAAAAGTTAGACCATAATAATAAAGATAATTTTAATCGTTAGACTCTATTATAAAAAATATATATAATATAATATATATTATATAAAAAATATAATCATTAAAATCACTGAAATACTGATATTTGACCCCAAAAAAAATTAAACATTTTCCCATAACGATAAACGACTTACAAATATTTATGAAGTGCCTTTTTCATTAACAAAGATGTTAGCACATTGAGATACTGTAAAGAAGATAATATGTTAGATGCAAACGGTAAAAAAATTGTTACGAAAAGAAAGGATGGACGAAAGAATTTTCTGCTATTATTTTATGGCAGTCGTTTTCAACCCCTACCACTAAATGTTCTACTCTACTCACTTTTATTTTCGTATTTGTCTACTTCTCTGCATGTATACTATACAGACAGACACAATAAAATCATAAGAAAAAGAGAAAAAGAAAAAAAAATCAAGGAAAGAACTCTTGTTAATTAATTAAATTAATTTGACAAGCCCCTTTTTAAACCCGCAGCCGCCCAGAACAGCCACCCAAATTGCAATCTCTCTCTCTCTCTCTCTCTCACTCACTCACAGGAAATACCATCAATACATACACTATACACAAAAAAAACACTCCTCCAATCACCCCCCAAGAGAATCCCATAAAAACAATTATACCATCATCATCAGCACCACCATCAACAACATCAGCAACATCTATCATCAATCAAACAAGAAGAATAACAAACAAATTAAGCCATATTCCAGCAAATGTTCCCACACTTTCTTCTTCTTCTTGCACATCAGTACTCCTCCCACTATTTCATTCCTCTCTCTCCATCTCTCCCTTGACGAGGAGTTATTACCCTATCCAAACCCATTAACAGCCCTAAAAGCTGAGAGCGAGTGAGTGGGACAGCAAAAATAAAAGAAAATTAGAGAAACCAAAGCAATAATCCACCAAGAAATTAATTAAGAAAAAAGAAAATGTCTCTTGAAGAGTCTCTAAGATCTCTCTCCCTTGACTACCTCAACCTGCTCATCAACGGCCAAGCCTTCAGCGACGTCACTTTCCAAGTCGAAGGCCGACTCGTCCACGCCCACCGCTGCATCCTCGCAGCACGCAGCCTATTCTTCAGGAAATTCTTTTGCGGCCCGGACCCTCCGTGCGGCCTTGACCCGGTGGGCGCTTCCAGGGGAAGCCCGGGCCCGACCACAACGGGCTCGTCGAGGGCCCCGGCGGGGGTGATCCCGGTGAACTCTGTCGGTTACGAGGTGTTCTTGCTGCTTCTTCAGTTCCTTTACAGCGGCCAGGTGTCCATCGTGCCTCAGAAGCACGAGGCCCGGCCCAATTGCGGTGAGAGGGGTTGCTGGCACACGCATTGCACCTCAGCCGTTGATCTCGCCCTCGACACTCTCGCTGCCGCTAGATACTTTGGCGTTGAACAGCTTGCATTGCTCACTCAGGTCTCTCTCCTGTCTGTTTCCGAACATCCATTTTTCTCTCCTCTTTTTTTTTTTATATTTATTGTTATTGGAATGGGAACAAAAAGGGACGGAGGCGGGGAAACTTGGTTTTGTTAGTTGTTGGAGTCGTTTATTTACCAATTGTTTTCTCTTTCTCTCTCTGTCTATCTGCCTCAGTGTCTCTCTGATTTTCGTGACCAGTCGTATGTTTTTCTGGGTCTTGGGAATTTGGACTGTTGCTTGCTGCAAGAATAGGAAGGTCTGGTTTTTGGGAAGTGGGAATAATGGGTGCTTTGTTTTCCCTTCCTTTTCATTCTATTTTATTCTGATTGATTATATTTTCTCTGGAAAAAAAAAAATCTTTGGGTTATGATGGGTGATTGATGGAGGTAGTGAACTTGGATTTGGATTCTGGATTTTGCAGCCGTTGGTTTTATGATCCCTCAATCCCTCCGATTTAAGTAATGATCTTTGAAGCTTCTTATTTTGTTTAAACTTGTCTTCGGCCTTCTCTTATAAAATAATTATGTTTGTGTTGGTCAATGTTAGTTTGACGTCCGTTGATTTCATGCGCCATATTTTGGAGACCAAAACATGAAAAAGGAAACAAAGAAAAGAAAGTTTTACTCGAATTGGTGTTTATGTTTCTCAACCCGTTACTACCCATTACGATGCACTCTAAAGTTTTTCCAAATTTAGATGCATGATGATAAACATTGGATCCAGTCTTGTCTTCCACACACCAAACAGTGAAGCACCCACGAGATCTTTCCCAAACGCACTCACTTTCCTCATTTAGGTTCTTAGCATAAACCACATCAAAAGAAAGGTTCTGCCTCTTGAACGTAATTCCGGCAAACACATCTATCAAACATCCCATCTCATACTCTCCCCTTCCCTTTATTTTCCATTTTTTTTGTTAAACCAAATTATTCCATACATAGAATGCATTATTTTCTTTCTTATAAAACATATAAAACAAACGAAAAATATTACACGTATTCTATTTCTATTAGTCTTGATCTCTTATATACTCTTTTCATTTTTGTATTAAAAATATAATAAAATAAAAAATAAAAAAATATAAATACCCTTTCAAATAATGCAAATTAGTCCTCTTACCTGGTCAAAAAATTTTTATAAATATTTTAAATCTATATATACAGTGATAGTAAGAGTAAATAATATATTTTAACTAGTTGGATGTATAATAAAAATTAGTTACTAAACTAGTTGATAGTATAAAATATATATTAAAAATAAATTAAACAACAAAAGTATTTATACATGATGATTAATTTAGTAATTGATATTTTTGTATATATTTTTTAATATTTTTATGTAGCCTTGTGATCATTCTATGGCTGTAAATACCTATTATTAACAATGCTAGCTTTATTTGCAGAAACAACTAGCAAGCATGGTAGAGAAAGCGTCAATTGAAGATGTGATGAAGGTACTGTTGGCATCAAGAAAGCAAGAAATGCAGCAGTTATGGACAACGTGCTCCCACCTAGTGGCCAAGTCAGGCCTCCCACCTGAAGTCCTTGCCAAGCACCTCCCAATCGACCTCGTTGCCAAGATCGAAGAGCTCCGCCTCAAATCCTCCCTCTCTCGCCGCTCCCTCATCCCATCTCCGTACCACCACCCTCACCACCACCACCACCATGACCTCACGGTTGTCGGGGACATCGAGGACCAAAAGATTCGCCGGATGCGACGGGCCCTCGATTCCTCTGACGTAGAGCTCGTAAAGCTCATGGTGATGGGCGAGGGTCTCAACCTGGACGAGGCTCTTGCCCTTCACTATGCAGTGGAGAATTGCTCCAGGGAGGTCGTCAAGGCCCTTCTAGAGCTCGGCGCTGCGGACGTCAACTTCCCGGCTGGACCAGCAGGGAAGACGCCGCTCCACGTAGCTGCTGAAATGGTGTCCCCCGACATGGTGGCCGTTCTACTCGACCACCACGCCGATCCTAACGTGCGTACTGTGGACGGCGTCACCCCTCTGGATATCCTAAGAACCCTAACCTCCGATTTCCTCTTCAAAGGTGCGGTTCCTGGTCTCACACACATTGAACCCAACAAGCTAAGGCTGTGTTTGGAGCTCGTTCAATCAGCGGCACTCGTTCTTTCGCGAGAAGAAGGGAATGCAAACCCTCCTTCTTCAGCAACAGCAATATATCCTCCTCCACTTAGCACCGATCATCAGGACCATAGTGGGAACTTGGATTCGAGATTGGTGTACCTTAACCTTGGTGCTTCCGGTTCCGGACAAATGGGTAGTGGTGGTGGTGACGAAGATAGTAGCAGCCACAGTAGCCATAGCCAAAGAGAAGCCATGAACCGTCATGGGTCGCAAGGTGGTGGATGTGACCCAACAATGTACCACCATCATCACTCTCATCATGACTACTAAATCTTCCTGCTACCTATAACATAGAGGTATACTATTCTGCTATAGCTAGCTTCTTAGCTGGCTCGAAATTTCTGAAAAATTTCTGACATGTTATGGTTAATTAATTTAGGTTGGTTATTAAAATTTGACAAGGACTATAGAGTACCTAAGGGTCGCATTATTTACTCTGTTTCCGTACTATCTTGGATATCTAATGTTTTCTTTTTGTTAAAAAAACATTTCTTTTTATAAAATTACCAAAGAGTTCGAGTACGATGGTAACGAAAATAAAATTCTATATTTAACTACTTAACTTTATTTCCAAAATTCAATGTTGCATTATTTTTCTTATATTCAATGTTATATATATATATATATATATATATATATATATATATATATATATATATATATTATAACGCTAAATTTTAAAATAAGAATACGTACTTTTATATATTTTAATATTGTAAATTATATTAATTTAAATTTAAGTTTATTTTAGATATTTGAGATATTTTAATTATAAATTTTATTCAGGTAAATCATTTATTATTTATTATAATTATTTGTTTCAAAATTTGTCTATAATTATTTTACACCATAATAATTAAAAATATGGCTTACTTTTCAATATATAATATTTTTTTTACATATGGTGGTGTAGAAGGTGAATTGCACAAAAATTCGTGATTTACTGAGTTATGGTGAACTAACAATTCATCGGGAGCCAAATTATTTTGCATAATTTGTTTCAGTGTTTTACAATTCGTTCCAACGAATTCCTTTTAAAAATATTTTTAAAAATATAAGAATACAATTCATCTCTACAAAATTTCTTTTAAATTCTTTTAAAAAGTATAATTTGTCCTCGGCATATTGCTTTTTTATTTTCTTAAAAAAAACATACAATTTACATCTAAGAATTGCTTTAGAAAAATTTTTCAATTCTTTTCAGAAGTCAAAAATAAAAAAGAAAAAACAAAAATTACAATTCACTCTAGAGTTTTGTTAGTTTTGAATTTGCCCTCGTATTTTCAAAAACACAAATAAATGGCAATGTTTGGAATTTATTTAATTTTATATAATATAACATTTTTTTAGTGTCATTCATTTATTATGATATCCTTGTATTTTAATATATATTTTATCTCCAAATTTATTTTTTGATTTTTTTATATAAACTATTAGATCTATAATCTAATAACCTTAATGGACTATAATTAGTGGATCATTAATGTGTGTGTCTAGCGTTATACTTCATAGATATCTTGTTAGAACAATGTTAGGGGCAGCAATATTTGTAATTGGTGGCCATTAATTAGCCATCAATAATGATTTGATGGTGTGAGATTGGTGTAAGATTTCATCCAATGGTTCACCTTTCTCTCTGCTGGTTACATGCTGGCTAAAATACAATAAAATTGCTGGCCCCTAAACTTTTCCATCTTGTTAATATATGCTCTAAATACATATTTTAAAAATATTATAAAAAATATTTGATTAAACTTTTTTAAATTAAATAAAATTTTAAAATATTATTTTGAATAAATTAAAATTTAAATATTTATATTATTATACTTTTATACGTGTCTTACTACATGAAAACAAAAAGAGATAGATATTAGAAATTTTATTTAACAAATTCAAAATATGCATCTATTTGATTTTTAATATAGTTATAAAAAAATTATTATTTAGAGAAAATGTTTAAATTAGTCATTGAAAAAATATTCATTCTTCAAATTAGTTTTTAAAAGATTTTTTAATCAAATTTATTTTTCAAATATTTTAAGTTAGTCATTTTAGTGCTTCTGTAATTTCCATTACTAAAGATCAAAATTTATTGATATAACACGTTAAATGATATTACAACACACATCTAATAGTCCTAATTAATGACTAACATGATAATTTATAAAATTATATCAAATCAATCTCAAATCGAAGAATTTCAATGTCCCAAGTTTTTTCTTCAATTAAGTTTTGATTTCATTTAATTTTATAAACTTATTATACTAATAGTCAATTAAGATTCTTGTGTGTGTGTTGTAGTATTACTTAACGTGCAACATTAATAAATTTTGGCGCCATCAACAAAAAAATGATAAAAGAACTAATGTAATTAATTAAAATCTTTTGAAAATAAATTTAATTAAAAAAATTTTAGAGATTAATTTAAAAAATGAATGATCTTTTACAAATAAATTTGATTATTTACTCTTATTATTTAATCATTTATTTTTTTATTTTATATTGAGAAAAGGACATTGACCATGATACTATTGGAGTGATGAATGGAGCTGAAATTTGTTTTCTTTTTGTCAGTTTAAATAGTAGTGTTCACTAAGTCCTCTCTCATGACTCATCAGTTACTAATTTTTTTTTCTTTTCTCTGTGGTGTTTTCTTTTGTAGGCCTTTCAATTGGTCACCATTCGAAGTGTGGTTTCATAGGAGAACGGATGATGGATGAGGATATGCGACAAGGAGAATCTAATCAGTTTAATTTTTATCTTTTCGACTGTATAACCAGCAGAGGGGGTGCCTGGAAGAGACCCAGGTCAATCTTTTCAATCTTGCTTCACCTGTCATCTTTTTTTTTTCTATGATGATTATTATTACTGATGATATGTTTAGCTAATGTCACGGCCAATTTAATTAATGTGATGATAATTATTTTGGCTCCTTTTTGTAATTTCAATTCTTGTCCAATCACCTTACATACACCACTACTTTAATTAGTTTCTTAAGTTAAAATTAGTTTAATCTTGTAACTACCATTTTATGGTGTCCTTTTGAGTCAGACTTGTTTAATTTGAATATGTCAATTTAATTAACTTATATATTTGATTATATCAAGACATAGATAAAAATTTACATACATGCGATTATCTTAATATAAAACTAATATATAAAAATGGTTAAATAATTTTATAAATAATTTTTAATTATTAATTTTACATAAAAATAATTAGATGTGAATTTTTGTATGCTGCATGATTTGTTTTTGTTAACGCTATATAATTTTCTTTATTGATCTGAGTAGCCATACGTGTATGTAGGCCATTGATGGTAGGATCCATCGGCCAGGCTTTTCTGTTTTCTTAATTAAAAATGTGGTTAAGGACAAATTGATTAGTTGTCTTGCTTGAATGCAACAATGAGTGTGACCACGCACACATACATGTCAAGTTAAATAAAATTGGCACTACATATATTCTCTCCCTTGTAATTCTCTCTTTGTCCCTTGCCTTTTTTAGGTCTCTTCAGAGAAGGGAAAAACAATCTTTACAGCTAAATCACTATTACATCTCTATATTAGCAATAATTTCTTTACTTATTGTTATTTATTTTGTCTACATTCATAATTATTAGAGATGTGGGTTTGGAAATATTCTTGGGATTTATTTATTTATAATTTCTTCCATGCATATAGTTTATGTATGTGTCCAGAATCTTCTAATAAATAATGTCTAAATATATTATTGTAATATTGTCTCAACCCTAATAGTTAGTAATTATGTACTGATATTCTCAAAAATATTTAAGAGATAATATAAATCAGTCTAAACTCTAAAATTAATTTAAAATTATTTTATTTAATATTCATTAATTATTTCTATAATAAATAGATAATATTAGGAATAATAAGTATGATATTCTTTTTTACAATATCTTGTGCCAAGTTTTATGTCTCTAGAGTTAATGTTATTATATTTCTTAAGAACCATATGTGTGTGTTCTTATTTACAATTATTGATGCATCTTCTAGATAAACTTTATATATTTCTTTCAGTGTATATATACCAATTGCTACTCTTGGGAAATAGTTTCCTAACACGAACTTCCACTTCTATTATTACTGATTCAGTTATAGAAATATGTATGGAACGGATTTTGCATCTTCTCAAATGAGTTTTATTGAATTTAGGGTAGCTATATTTTCTTTGTTTATCACTTTACATGTTTTCTTATTTTAGGATTTGTACTTCAATTTCGTGATAATTTTATGTGTGTTTCAGATAGAGTTTAAGGGAGTTCGATTTTTCAAGTAGCATTATTAAGCCATATTGGTCGGTCCTATGGCTAAAATTACATTAATCTGCTGTATAAATTTTGAAAATAAAATAATACCATATTTGTTACTTTAAAAAAATGGTTTGGATTCAATATACATATCTATTAATTAATTTCCTCATGTTAATACTGTAGCATGCTTGTTATGTATATTCTGCATTAATTTACGCTCTACATAATGATGATAACATAGTAATTAATGAAATAATTTATACTACATAAATTAGATGTTAAGTAATTAGGTTATTTTTAGAAATAATTTTATAATAAACTCTTGAATATGAGTTTCTTAACTAGGATTAATAATTAAAGTAAAGGTTTAGCTAACATGTGTCTTGAAAGCATAAGTTAACGATCGATATTAATTAAAAAAATTATATAAAAAATATAAAATTTTAATTTTATATATTTATTAAAATAAAAATTTAAAATTTTTTATTAATAGTAACTTTAACTTCTGTATTTTAGGCACATGTTAGTTAAACCATTAAAGTAACATGTATTGTGTATTGAAGATGGTATAATATGTTAGTGTTCCACATGTCAGGATCTTTGTTCCCACTCACTGCATGTATAAAGTAGTGACATTTCTGATGTAATGTTCTAAGTTACTTTTTAGCCATCGAATTAAATGCTTAGAATTCATGTACTTATACTTATTCCATGACAATTTAATGTTTATATATGAACATTGTCTGCTTAGCTTGATAATTTGTAGGACATATACATGCATGGACACTAACTAGGGTTAAATACATGATTTTAGACAAATCTCAAAAATGGTTGCAGTACATAGCATGTCTATATGCCTTTTTGTGCCAACACATAGTGCATATGCTCCTTTCCCTTAATCTAACGATACTACATATATTTATAAAAAAATGTTATTTGTATATAAATATATGTAGTGTTTATTTATTTTTAATATATATTTTATACAAATAATTGATTTTATATGCCGATTTGTGTCAAAGGATTTTGCTTTACATTATTCAGCTCCCAGAAGCTCATATTCGAAATGCTTAGCAAAATTAAGACGTATATCTCCTTGCATTGTAGTGGGGGATATAAATGGGAGTACTCATCACCAACCTTTTGGATAGTGATGATAATGGAAGTCATGAATTAATGGTCTAGAAAGATTCAAATAGTAGTTCCTCCTTCCAATATGCCTGTCTTTTTCACTCTCTTTTGTTGTATATATAGTGTTCATACAATTTGCGCATTGTGTCTGTTCCGATCCTTTGTTCTTGTATACATACTTGATTGGAAACTTGACTCTCATTCCATCATGAGAGGGACTTCATATACATATTTGATCTTCTTATTCACTAAAGATATGATTCTTTTAACGACTCATTAAGTGTATATATATCAATTGTAGATTATATATAAAACTAACTTATCATAAGATTACAAATATTAGGTCAAATGTCGCATGCATTTTTGAAAGAAAAATGTTAGAGGGTGATATTTTTTATCATCAATATTATTTAACACTTACCTGACACTATTTTTATCTATTAAGATTTATGATTTAAAGTGTATTATTTAAAATTTAGTAATTATAGTTTACAGTAATAATTTAATCAATTATTGTCTAAAAATAATAAATTTTGTTAATTATGTAGCAATACTTTTTTGAAACATAGGAGAGTTAATGTTATGTTACAACTTAAGTTTTACGCATCATTGCAATTTATAAATATAAGTGTGATATGTAATATTATGTACTAAATTTTAATATATCACTACTAGAGAAATTACTTTAATTTGACAGTTGTTTATTTTGATTTTAGTGATAATTAAAATAATTATTAATAATATATTTATTGACAATTAGACATTAATCATCTTATGCTTTATCGTTAAAAGGTTTTAATCAATAAAAACTATTTTAATGACAGCAAAAATGATATAATTGTTATTATAACATATAGTAATAAAAATAAATAAATATATAACTATCACAAAAATATAAATTAAATAAGATATATAATAGCTATTATGTTATTATTATTAAAAATAATTTTTAGTGTAGTGTATAAAACTGAGTATATAACTTATGTGTTTTTTTAAAAAAATTATTATAAAATATAAAATTATTTATGTATTTTTATTTATTAGTTTAAGTTTTTATAATAATCTGGCGATTCTATGACTTTTATTTATAGATATTAATTTGTTTTTGTTCCTTTGTTTTTTTATTTGTAGCGTGGTATCACTTATAAATATCATCACAACAAGACAACTGAGATAGTTAACATTTGACAAATCTGATCTTAATAAATATTTTAATTCAAAAAAGAGCTAAAATTATTTAATGACTAACAGTTTATAACGTATAAGCAACACCAATAATACAAGATTTTTAGAGTTTAAACAATTTCTTTTGGTAGAAAAATTATGGGACAGAAATGAATCTTTTTAATTCTTTTTCTCAATTATTGTAAAGTACGACATTTTACTATATACTTCTTAAATGGAATTAAAAAAAAGTATGTAAAAAATATATTAAATAATAAAAAAATTACAATTAAAAAATAATTAAAAGAATTGAAAACATCCATTCCAGAAAAAAAAAAAAAAAAAAACTACCGAAAGAGTAGACATCGAGTGAATAATGATATGATTTTAACCCCGTCTTCCATGGGCATTTTCCATACCTTTGGTTTAGTATATACCTCTTGCCCTTTGTTGGTCACCCAAAGTAGTAACACAAGTTGAAAGCATATAATCCAAATCAATCAAAATCAAAATCTCTTCTTATATATCCCACTTTTTGTTTTCTTTTTTCCTTTTTTATTTTTAACATTTGCATCACCAATCTTCTCCTTTCCTTCTAACAAAGCAAAACATGTGGTTTTCCGGCTTCCACATCTATCCCTTTCAATAATTCTCCGCAAAATCTGGTTTGCAAATTCCATTGGCCTAATCAGTGCTGACGTGTAAATGCAAGTGTATGACTTAGCTTGTGCATAATTGCTTGCTATTGGTAAACTATATTATCATGTTATTGTTAGTGTATATACCAAATTAATTGGTGGTGTCAATTACCTTTTTATCCTCCTTGCTCTTTTTCTTCATTGTTAGACATATCTTGAAAGTTCATATATCTATCTATTATTATATAATAAATAATTAGTACATATTTTTTTCTTGACAAGTGTACAACTTTTTTATTAGACAAGTGTATAGCTTATTTAGTTGCCAAATGGCAAGATATAACAAGTAATAGAGTAAGATATTTAGGTAAAAAAGACTTTACAAATCAAATAAATACAAACTATTCAAATTATTCAAAACATACTACATTAACTTTTTTCGAATATCATTTAAATAGCCTGTTCCATGTCTTGAGAAGTAAGCATTTTATAAAAGATATATCTTTATTATCATTTTCTCCTCCATCAACTTCACGCAGAACCTCTAAAAAAAAAAAATTAATTTAGTAACTAATGTCAATCCAAAAAAATTTTAATGGTATTTCAAAGTGTGTGTTATTAGGAGATAGAAGATTTTAAGAAAATACAATAAAAAAAGATTGAGTTGATTGAAATAATTTTTCAAGAAACAAAGATATCATTCTCACAATGAAATATGTTTTTTTATTTATTGTCGATTTTTTTTATAATAATGTGATATATAAAACAGTCAAAATACATTATATATTTCCAAATCTGTTTGTAATATTAAAATAGAATGGTAGAATCTATTGCAACATTCCCAATGGTCGTTCTCCCTAGAAACTAGTGGCAACAAGTGCATATCATTTTGGTTGTGAAAAGCAAGAGGGGTTTCAATGATTGAAATAAACAAATAAAAAGATAAAAGAACAAGGCAAAATTGCAATTAATAAACAAATAAAGGAATAAAAGAACTATGTATGTAATATAAACAAGTAATGCTATAAAGTGATGGAAAACTGGTTCAAATCATAAATGAAACCTTGACTTGGGATGAGTTATGGAATCCCTTCCACGCCATAACGACAACTATGATAATTATGATGGATTAATTGCACTAAGTCAACCCTTAACATCGAAGGATAAGTTAAGTGAGCATAATTGTAATTAATCTACAAATCCTAGCTAACTTACCAAATTAATTGGTAAAAAGCTAGCGTTAGTGGAAACAATAACAAGTAACAACCCAAGAATTATCACTAAATGTTAGATATTATGGCTCTAGTAATCTATAAACATTTTTCCCAAGGCAAGGGTGAAAATTACCCCATAACTAAAATTGGCATTTTATCAAACACATAGAGGACATAAACATAAAACATGGCAAAATAGGAAAAATGATAAAAGCTATGAACCATAAATGATCAAAATCAATAAAGGCAACTCAACCAAACATATAAAAGCCATCAAACATCAAATTAAACAATTAGGAATTCAAAATTGCAAAACTATGAATATTAACAAAGAAAACTAAAATATATGAAAGTGTAGACAAAGCAAGGTAATAAAAAGAAAAAATTAAAGAAATACTTACAATGTAAATTGCAAAATCCAAAGGCAAGACTTGAAGTGTAAAATGCTACAAACCCTAATTAAAAATCCTAAGAGAGAATTTTCTAATCTACACTATTCCTACTCCTACTATGTGATTTTTCCTACTCTAAGATGGCTCTCTTTCATATGGCATGAAGTTCCCTTCATATAGCACTTGATTTCAGCATCCAAGCCTTTCAAATTTGGGCCAAAGGCTCCCAAAATCGTGCAGCACATGTTTCATTAATGAATCCACGTGCAGGGACCTGTGCAGACACATAGATGTATGCGTCAGCACACTTGGCTGAAAGATCTCCTGTGCGTATGCACAAGTACTTGTGCGCACGCACACATGCTAATTTTCTTCTTGTGCGTATTGATAAACCCTAATTTTGTGGTTTATCTCGTGCTTAATTTGGGGTGTTTTTGTCAATATTTCTCGCACTTTTTCACAAGAAATGCATGGTTTTGTGTTCACTTCCTAATATTGCTCCATGATAGAAAACATGCTTATTTTGCCTTAGTATTGCTATATTTTGATCCTCTTTATTGCCAGTCGATGCCGTGACGTATTTGTTGAGTGATTTCAGAATTAATAGGGTAAGAATGGCCTAGAAGAGAGAAAGAAAGCATGCATAAGAATGGTTATAGTGATGTGATATATAAAACAGTCAAAATACATTATATATTTCCAAATCTGTTTGTAATATTAAAATAGAATGGTAGAATCTATTGTACTATTCCCAAGGGGTTAGTAAAAAAATGACGTGGTGCCATTCTTGAGTTTCAGATGTACACAATGAATAATTTCGGTGTGTTCGACAACAAGTATAAGGGGAAGAGTAATGTGAGTAGGATGGTGTTGTGATGTGGAATTTAAAGTCCATAAACTAACCAGCGGCAAGTGTACCGGGTCATATTAAGTAGTACCTTAGGTGAATGAGAGTCGATCCCACAAGGATTGATGGATCAAGCAATAATGATTGAGTGATTAACTTAGTCAGACAAGCAGAAAATAGTGTTTTAGTGTTGTAAAGCATTAAACAGCAAATTCAGAAAATTAAAGGCAAACAAGAATTTGATGTAATGAGAAATCAGTTAAGGTTACAGAGTTGTTTATCTTTCGGATTTCTATTTCTTACCAACTATATTAATCATGCAAGATTCAAGTCATGGCAAACTATAAGTGACTAAACCCTAATTCTTTAGTAATTTAGCCTCCTCTAATCTAGTTAACTGCCAATTTCTTGGTTACTTAATTTCAATTAGAGGGTGAGGTTCAATTCTAGTTTATTAGCCACAAAAATCCTAATTATCCAAATATAAAAGGATTATATGTCACGTGATAAATTAGTGATTTAGGAGAAATTATTTTCAAGCTGTTGTTCAAGTAAATTGCTTTTCTCAGATTTACAAGAACTCAATTAGAATAGGGGTTATTCTTCTGATCTACCCAATCCTTAATATGAAGAACGAAAGCAAATGCTTAAAATTGAAATCAATACATTAATTAAAATAGAAGAGTAACAATATTAATCCATATAATAATAGAGCTCCTAACCTTAACAGTGGAGGTTTAGTTGCTCATGGTTTAGAGAGAAAACTAGGATTCAGAAAAACGATAAACTGTAGAATGAGATGCGTCAAAGAGAAGAGAGTCCGAAGGGCTGAATCTTTTCCCTTTTATATCTAATCCTAATTAATGTAAAATATATTTTATAAAACTAAATAATATATTTTCCTATTTGTAATTAAAATAAAAGTTTTAATCGAAATAAAAATATAATCTTCGAGCATTCCTTTTCTTCGGCGTGGAGACCATTGCTCACTTCTAAACTGGCGTCTAAATTCAGGAAATTGAAGTTAGGCGTGGCCTTGGCAGCACGTCTTGGAGAGTAATTGCTTTATCCGGCGCCTAACTTGGAGAATCATAGTTAGGTGCCACTAAGACCGTACAATCTAGAAGAGAAGTGTATACTATTATATATCGTTAGAAAGCTCTGGAAGTTAGCTTTCCAATGCTGTTAGAATCAAGTCAATTGGAGTGCAAGGAGGTCAGGATTGACAACATCATCCACTTTCTTCCTCTTATTCTATACAACTCCGTTAAATCTATTCGAATGCTACCTGAAATAAACAGAATTGCACACAACTCAAAGTAGCATTCATAGTGGCTAAAAAAGTATTTAAATCTTGATTATACTTAACAATTCAAATGCAAATTCACTAGGAAAAGATAGGAAAGATGCTCACGCATCACAACACCAAACTTGAATTTTTGCTTGTCTTCAAGCAACCAAAACCAATATAAACTTAGGATGTGAATTTGCATGAGAGGTGAGTGCTTAATTAAGCTCCTGTCTTTTCTCAAAGTGGGGTTTACAACACTGAAACTCTGAAAAGTTTTGGCATCTCACTATCCTTTGAATCTAAGGAATGTCACTGTCATTTAGAACTAGAATCCGGATAATATTATGAATTCTTTGGCCTTTCTACTTTTCGGATTAATCTCTGAACACAGCAACTTTTCTTTCATTCTTTTTTCTTTGGTGCTTTGCACCTTGAGTCTAGCTGTGACTTTAAATGTTTTTTCTCAAGCTTTACTTGACACAAAAATATCACAAGCACTTAACTGGAAAACTCTCTTTGAGTTCTAATTTTTCTTTCAGTTACTCCCAGACAGTGGTGCTCAAAGCCTTTGGCATACTCTGTTAAATGCACTTGATCTCGACTCTTAGTGTTCTGTCTCAAGGATTACTTAACGCATTCACACCACAAGCATATGTCTAGGAAAACAACTCTTTGAGCTTTTAATCATATTTGACCTTCCTAGCAGTGATGCTCAGAGCCTTGGACCTTGCTTTTCTTTATTTTCTTTTTGTTGTTTCTTTTGTTTCAAGGATTAAGCTTTTGTTTAATTTAGAGAATTCATAATAGTTCTCTAAATTCCTATTCTTCATGCATCGACATCCTTTGATTTAAATTCAAATATGCACTGTTCATATCATGCATTCAAAATCACAGATAACACCACCATATTTAAGTAAATAAGACTACTTTTAAACATAGACTCAATTTCTCATGCAATACATCACTTCTTTTCTTCTTTTTTTAGATTCAAGCTCAGTGAGCAGTACATGAGACAACTTTATAAAACTAAAAGCAAATAACAGAATAAAACTAAACCTAAGAATTGAAAATACGAAAGATCATGCAGTAGATAAAGGAAAGCAATATAAAACAAGAGACTTCAAAATAAGAACTTAAGGGGAAAGAGAATGAAAGGAACTCAACCACTTCAGTTATCCTGGTGGTCATCTCATTCCTCAGGCTGTGCTCCTTCATGAAGAACATTCACCTCCCCATGGTGCCACAGATAATAAGGTACACAAAGAGAACAGAGAGCTTGCTCGACACACAATACCAAACTTAAAAGTTTGCTTGCCCCTAAGCAAAAGAAGACCTGAAAAACGTGCCTTCTGGGTGTGCTGAACTCCCTTCTGATTGCACCTGTTTCTGTTATAAACACTTTCCCTGACCCAAATACATGTAAAAAAAGGGAAAACTAAGGACAACTAAATGAAATAACAAAATATCAAGAACAAATAAAAATCAAAGGATACTAAAAATTGGGTTGCCTCCTAATAAGCGCTTCTTTACGTCACTAGCTTGACAGTTGGTTCTTGAATCAAAGGTTGTCAAGTAAATTACTTTTCCAAGGTTTATAAGAACTCAATTAGGATAGGGGTTATTCTTCTGATCTACCCAAATCCTTAAGATGAAGAACGAAAAAAATTTTTAAAATTGAAATCAATACATTAATTAAAATAGAAGAGTAACAATATTAATCTATAGAATGAACAGAGCTCCTAACCTTAACAGTGGAGGTGATGATGGACCAAAGCAGGTTAGGAATTTTTTTTTCTCAAAATTAGAATTGGTGTCCTAAGTATAGTTCCAAACCCAACAATTGATCAATATCAAATTAAAATTCAAAGATGCCACAATTCAATACAAAATTTACCGAGAGTATTTAGACTCCTGGGTCGTTCTCCCTAGGAACTAGTGGCAACAAGTGCATACCATTTTGGTTGTGGAAAGCAAGGGGGTTTCAATGATTGAAGTAAACAAATAAAAAGATAAAAGAACAAGGCAAAATTGCAATTAATAAACAAATAAAGGAATAAAAGAACTATGTATGTAATATAAACAAGTAATGCTATAAAGTGATGGAAAACTGGTTCAAATCATAAATGAAACCTTGACTTGGGATGAGTTATGGAATCCCTTCCACGCCATAACGACAACTATGATAATTATGATGGATTAATTGCACTAAGTCAACCCTTAACATCGAAGGATAAGTTAAGTGAGCATAATTATAATTAATCCACAAATCCTAGCTAACTTACCAAATTAATTGGTAAAAAGCTAGCGTTAGTGGAAACAATAACAAGTAACAACCCAAGAATTATCACTAAATGTTAGATATTTTGGCTCTAGTAATCTATAAATATTTTTCCCAAGGCAAGGGGTGGAAATTACCCCATAACTAAAATTGGCATTTTATCAAACACATAGAGGGCATAAACATAAAACATGGCAAAATAGGAAAAATGATAAAAGCTATGAACCATAAATAATCAAAATCAATAAAGGCAACTCAATCAAACATATAAAAGCCATCAAACATCAAATTAAACAATTAGGAATTCAAAATTGCAAAACTATGAATATTAACAAAGGAAACTAAAATATATGAAAGTGTAGACAAAGCAAGGTAGTAAAAAGAAAAAATTAAAGAAATACTTACAATGTAAATTGCAAAATCCAAAGGCAAGACTTGAAGTGTAAAATGCTACAAACCCTAATTAAAAATCCTAAGAGAGAATTTCCTAATCTACACTATTCCTACTCCTACTATGTGATTTTTCCTACTCTAAGATGGCTCTCTTTCATATGGCATGAAGTTTCCTTCATATAGCACTTGATTTCAGCATTCAAGCCTTCCAAATTTGGGCCAAAGGCTCCCAAAATCGTGCAGCACATGTTTCATTAATGAATCCACGTGCAGAGACCTGTGCAGACACATAGATGTATGCGTCCGCACACTCGGCTGAAAGATCTCCTATGCGTATGCACAAGTACTTGTGCGCACGCACACATGCTAATTTTCTTGTGCGTATTGATAAACCCTAATTTTGTGGTTTATCTCGTGCTTAATTTGGGGTGTTTTTGTCAATATTTCTCGCACTTTTTCACAAGAAATGCATGGTTTTGTGTTCACTTCCTAATATAGCTCCATGATAGAAAACATGCTTATTTTGCCTTAGTATTGCTATATTTTGATCCTCTTTATTGCCATTCGATGCCGTGACGTATTTGTTGAGTGATTTCAGAATTAATAGGGTAAGAATGGCCTAGAAGAGAGAAAGAAAGCATGCATAAGAGGAAGGAACATGAAGATTTGGATTTTAGGAACTGCAGCACCGAAGCACACGCGCACATCACGCGCACATCACGCGCACGTGTGGATGAGGATAACTGGAAGCGGCGCGCAAGGATGGACGCATCTGTGCAGGCTAAAGAATTCCAACTGACGCGCACGTGCACTTGGCGCGCACACGTGGATCACAAAGGCAATCGGTGCGCACGCACACATGGCGCTGATGCCAGGGCATCTTGGCCAGTTTTATTGATTTTTTCTTTACTGTTTTAGGGTAGTTTCAAGCATTTTCTTAGTAAATAAGCAAGTTTTGGATGAAAATACGCTTACACCTTGATTCAAGCAATTATTGTGAACTTTACATGATTTCATGAGGATTAGACAAGAATTGTATGATATAATTGATGATGCATAATCTCATGACTTGGAACAGAGCTTTGATGCACCTTAATTGCTTGATCTCAGGATAAAGGAAGCAAGAAGGAGCCACGTTAGCAGCCACGTTAATCTAATTAACGTGACCACTAACGTGGAATAGGAACAAGCTTGTAGCGTTAATGGAAAAAGTGATCGCCAATAACGCCCTCGAAGCTATCATAGCCCACGTTAGTTGCAACGTTAACTACATTAACGTGGTAGCTAACGTAGAGGAGGAAGAAGAGCTCGAACGTTAGTGGTAAAAGTGATTGCCACTAACGTTCCACAAAGGCACAATGAAGTCACGTTAATCCAATTAACGTGAACTCTAACGTGGGATGAAGAACCAATCACCAACATTAGTGACACTCACCTTTGTCACTAACGTTGGACCAACCCAAGAGTGCCCACGTTAGTGGTCACGTTAAGACCACTAACGTGAGAGATAACGTGGAGCTAAGCATGATAAGCCAACGTTAGTGACACTCAACTTTGTCACTAACGTTGGAGATGGCAATTACTACCACGTTAGTGGCCACATTAATCTAATCAACGTGAACTCTAACATGGGAAAGAGGGGGCATTTGGAGCGTTAGTGATAATGGTAAGTGACACTAACGCTCTCGAAGCTTAGGCATGCTTACGTTAGGAGTCACGTTAGTTATACTAACATGAACTCTAACGTAGGGAAAGGGGGTACAAGGCAACATTATTGGAAAAGGTGATTCCCAATAACGTTTGTGAAAGACCAAGAGGCAACGTTAGTAGTCACGTTAGTGCCACTAACATTGAAGTTAACGTTGATCATTTTGGGTTGAAACGTTAGTGGAAAAGGTGATTGTCACTAACGTTCTCGAACCCACATCCTCACTTAACGTTAACGCCACTAATGTCCTAACTAACGCCCATGCTTAACTTACATTTTTCTGCAAACAAAGCTGAGCCAACTGAAGATTGTAACTACTTCAACTCAAGATCAAAGGCCCATATCCAAGACTTGAAGAACTCACTAGAAGATCAAGAAGAGTAGTATATATAGGAGTAGTTTTGAACTATAGGGAAGCTTGGCACTTTTGGAGAACTACACTCTGTATATTTACTTCCTGCATTTTCTAGTTTGGGAAGCATGTATTCTGTTCTACCATTTTTCATTTCCATTTCCAGAGCTATGAACAACTAAACTCCTTTCATTGGGTTAGGAAGCTCTGTTGTAATTTGATTGATCAATTATAGTTTCCATTCTTCTTCCTCTTTCTTTTCTCTTGATTTACTAGGAAGCTTTCGATCTTAATCTAATTGGTTAGTTGTCTTGGAAAAGAAACTCTCCATAATTGGATCTCCTCTGAGCCTTGGAAAAGGAATGAGGAGATCATGCTAGAAATATTTTCTCATGTGGGACCAAATTGGGGTTTGGGCGGATATAGTGACATGTAATCCTTCCAACACTTTGATTTGGAAATACATGTGGTATAATCAGTGACCATACTTCATCTCTTTCCATGAGCAATTAAATCAAGGAATTGGGCAATTGTTCAAGCTTAGAGAGATTGGATTGCCAAGGAATTGGGATCCAATCACTTAAGATTGCCAAGGAGATCAATGAATGCATTGATTAAGGAAGAGATGAGAATGAACTTGATCCAGAGAATGCAACATCTCCTAAGCCCTATGAATTCCCTATCTTTGATCTTACCATTTCTCTTTACTTTATGCCATTTATTTCCATGTTCATTTCCCCATATCCCCATTTAAGATTCTGCACTTTACTTTCCCGCCATTTAATTTTCTGCAATTCTCAACTAAATTTCTGTTTAGCTCAACTAGCACATTCTTCCAACTAAAGTTGCTTGACCAATCAATCCCTATGGGATTCGACCTCACTCTATTGTGAGTTTTTACTTGACGACAATTCGGTATACTTGCCGAAGGGAAATTTGTTGAGAGACAAGTTTTCGTGCATCAAGTTTATGGCGCCGTTGCCGGGGATTAATTTTGTATCGACAATGATTAAGTTGGAAGTTCACTAGATTGAGCATTTTCTTTTTATTGTTTAATTTGCCTAGTCAATTACGTTTAGTTTCAATTAATTCTCGTCCTCACCCCTTATCCCCTCGTTATTTTCTTTTTCTTTGAATTTACTTATAATTCTGCTCACTAACCCACTAACTGTTTGATAATTTGCACTACTCACACTAACAGCCACTCTAACAAGAATAATCAATCCATTTTATTTCTTGCTGTGTGCTCTGTTAGTTGTATGACAGGGAGAAGAAGTGAAGCTTCAACTTCCTTTGATTCAGAACCTGAGAGGACCTTCCTTAGATTAAGGAGGGAAGCAAGAGGGAAAAGAGTTGTTGGTGCTGAGGAAGAAGAAGAGTACTTTGAAACAAACATGGAGGAGAACTTGGAAAACAACCATAAAGAAGAAGCTCACAACCATGCTAGAGAAGACCTTGTGAATCATGTTGGGCAAGAAAGGAGAGTTCTAGGCTCTTACATCAATCCAAACCTAGGAAATTATGGAAGTAGCATCTAAAAGCCCACCATACATGCCAACAACTTTGAATTAAAACCCCAGCTCATCACCTTTGTTCAGAACAATTGGTCATTCGGAGGAAGTGCCCAAGAAGACCCCAATCAACATCTAACCACCTTCCTAAGAATATGTGACACTGTGAAGTCTAATGGTGTCCATCCAGATGTCTATAGACTGCTATTGTTTCCCTTTTCACTCAGGGACAAAGCATCTAAGTGGCTAGAATCATTCCCAAAGGAGAGCTTAACAAATTGGGAGGATGTGGTAAACAAGTTTTTGGCAAGATTCTACCCTCCTCAAAGAATCAATAGGCTGAGAGATGAGGTACAAAACTTCAGGCAATAAGATGGTGAAACTCTCTATGAGGCATGGAAGAGGTTTAAGGACTTAACAAGAAGATGCTCACCAGATATGTTCAATGAATGGGTTCAACTGCACATTTTCTATGAAGGTCTTTCTTATGAGTCAAAGAAGGTTGTAGACCATTCATCAGGGGGCTCTCTAAATAAGAAGAAAACCATTGAAGAAGCCATAGATGTCATTGAGACTGTGGCTGAGAATGACTACTTCTATGCTTCTGAAAGAAGCAACACTCAAGGAGTAATGGAGCTGAACCATATAGATGCATTGCTGGCTCAAAATAAGATGATCACCAAGAAGCTAGCAGATCTTACCAAGAAGGTAGAAGAAAATCAAGTTCCAGTAATCATCACCTTATTACCAGCTCAAGAAGGGGTAAATGCAGGAGAAGAAGGTGATTGGGAATAAGCCAACTATGTTGGAAACTCACCCAGACAGACCCATGATCCATACTCCAAAACTTACAATTCTGGTTGGAGAAACCACTCTAACTTTGGGTGGGAAAATCAACAAGACCAAGGCCAAGATCAGAGATGCCACAACCACAATCCCAACAATAATGCAACTCACCAACATCCCTCACAGAGATTCTATCAACACCCACCTAATCACCCATCTCAACCATCTAACCTCAACCCACTATCACCAACCGAAGATAGACTCTCCAGAATTGAGACTCTACTTGAAGACATATGTAAAGAAGTCCAAGACAACATAGTGTTCAAGGATGAAGTGCGAGCCAATATAAAAAACTAGGGAGATACCATCAAGAGGCTGGAGTCCCAAGTGGGATATCTATCTCAACATTTTCCCAAGCCTACTGATAGTTTCCCAAGTGACACAGAAAAGAACCCCAGAGGAGAAACAAAGAAAGTAAGGTAGGAAGAATGCAAGATGATCACTATAAGTGATGAGAGGAATGTGGAGGAAGTGCACACACAAACAGAACACTTCCATGACAATCCAAAGGAAAAGCATGAAGATAGTAACCACGCACCCCATCCCACACATAGGGAGGAGCTAAAGAAAGGGGAGACCCTAAATCCATATGCACCCTTTCCCCAAAGACTCAAAGGTGGTGTAGCAAGGAGAATGTATTCAAGGTTCCTCTATATGTTTGCATCTCTTGATGTAAATATACCATTCATTAAGACCCTCCAACAAATGCCCTCCTACATTAAGTACATAAAGGAGCTGCTGGCCAAAAAGAGTTCATTGAAGGGTGGGCAAACAATAAAGATGAATAGGGAGTGCAGTGCTCTCATTCAAATAGTGCCACCTATAAAGAAGAAGGATCCAAGGAGTTTTCACATTCCCTGTGCTATAGGAGAGACAATGATTGATAAAGGGCTCTGTGACTTAGGAGCAAGTATCAACTTAATGCCTCTGTCCCTCATGAAAAAGTTTCAAATCAATGAGCTAACACCCATAGACGTAATCATTAATTTGACTGACGAAACTCAAAAACAGGCGATAGGAATGGTTGAAAACGTATTAGTAAAGGTTGGAAATTACTTCCTGCCCACAGACTTTGTTATCCTAGAGATGGAAGAGAATCACATCCATCCCATCATCTTAGGGAGGCCATTCTTAGCCACAGCCAAAGTGTTTATAGATGTGGAGTGAGGAGAACTAATCTTAAGAATACATGATGAACACCTCACCTTCAATGTCTTTAAACCCTCACAAGAAGTAGATCATGATAACAAAGAGTCAAAGAAGACCACAGTAAGGAGCTGATGGAAGAGACAAGCATGGGAACACAAGTATCACACCTGAAAACCTTGATGGTTGACAAGCAAGGTGGTCAGAAGGAGCAATAGCCAAGTGTAACCCAAGAGGAGCTAGACCCACCAGAGTCATATGAGACAAGCAATAGGACCTTCCTGAAAGAAGAAACCACAAGGAGCAAAGTAACATCAAGGGAAACAAAGAAGAAGGCCCCAAGGGGATGGAGGAACAAGAAGATTCCTAAAGAGGGTTTTTCTCCAGGAGATGAAGTGGTCTCTGCCTATATTCCACCTATCCCACCTCATCTCCCCACCATCCCATCTCAGCTACCTCAAGTGTACACCATCAGAAAAATTCTGTCCTTAGAACATGTGGAGCTTCTCAACAAAGCAAATGGAAACAGATTCATTGCAAGAGGGGAAGATTTGAAACACTACCAAAATGTCAAGCTAATGACGCTAAAGAAGTGCTTCATGGGAGGCAACCCATGTTCTATACCCTTTCTTTTTAATCTTTAATAATAGTTAATAAAGCAAAGTTCATGGATTCTAAATCAACTTTGATAAACACCTATTAAAATCTCTACACGCAACATATGGTAAATGATAAGTTTGGTGTTCAAGGCACACCAAAAGAGCTTGAACACACTCCATATTATGAAAGTTCTAATCAAATCTTGTTGCACCATATGATCACAAACTAAGTTTGGTGTCACCAACGTTGCATGCATGGGCATTTGATTGGTCGGTTAGTTTGCATTCATGAATGGCTCTTAGTTAGTCAAAAGCAAAAACAAAAAAAATTGGAGGGTGGCTAGCCTCCCCAAAGTCTTTTTTACCACCACAATTCAAACTAATTTCTCTTTCCTTTTGTTTTGCAAGGAATTTGAAGGGAATATTGGAGGAGCTTGACGGGACAACCAATTGAAGGGGGGTTTGGCCACCTCACCCATGGAACTACACACTTGCCTTCAAGGGGAGTATCTTGGGAAGTGTTACCATGCAACATTGGGAGTGAGATAGCCTTGGAGACCAAACCAAGACCCTCATAAAAGGAGTGATCCTTGTGCCCATCCAATGCTAAACCCCAACCGTCCACCATTGAGTTCTTCTATCAATCTACACCCTTCAATCTCATCATCCCCCTATATAACCCCCACCCTAACCCACTCCATATGCAATCATCCTCTCAATCTATCTCTCTTCTTTCTTTCGAACACACACACACTCAACATCTTCACACACAAATTCTCACTCATGGCATCATCAAGCTCCAAGAGGCGAAAGAGGAAGGAACCGGTGGAGAGCATCCCTTTCGATGCAGGAAAATTCAAGACCGCCTTCCATGAGCTCCAATTTGAACGGATAAAAAAAAAAGAAAATATTTCCAGAGTTGACATTTCAGTTCAACGAGGATGAGTGCCCAAAGATTAGAGAGAAGATTGAACAGAGGGGTTGGCAAAAGCTCACGAACCCAGAAACAAAGATAAGTGCAAATCTCATCAAGGAGTTCTACGCCAATGTGGCCAGAGAAGACAATACTAGGGCCCCCACCTTCAAAAGCTACGTGAGAGGAACAGAGGTGGACTTCAGCCCCAATGCTATAACAAGGACTCTTCAGCTGAGATCGCCACATTTTGATGAGCTCAGTTATCAAGTAAGAATAAGCAATGTCCCCGACGAGGATGAACTTGAAGAAATTGTGAATGATATGTGTGTTATAGGATCTAATTGGGAAAGGTACTCGGATAAGAGGCCGCGGTTTATTAAGAGAGGAGACCTCATCCCGGAAGCCAAGGGATGGTTTGAGCTCGTGAGGAGATCTATCCTCCCAGCCTCAAACAATTCTGAGGTCAACATTGCTCGAGCTACTATGGTACATTGCTTAATAAAGGGTGGAGGCATCAATGTGCATGATGAAATTATAGCTGAGGGAATCCAAGATTCAGCCAAGAAGAGTGATCCAAGTGCTAGACTTTGGTACCCCAGCACCATCCTTAGACTATGTATGAAAGCCAAGGTAGTATTCGAAGATAACAATCCAAAATGGGTAAACCCGGGGAGGTTAGTTACGCTCCAGCGTATAAAGTATGTGGCACCCGCTCAACAGCAAAGAAGGCCTCAGATAAGGAAAGGAACTACACAAGAAGAGCCTCACCAAGAAGAACCTCACCAAGAAGAACCCCAACAAACAGGGTACCAACAAAAGAGCAATATGATCCGACCAACATAAATCTGGTTCATATTCAAGGAGCCATTGAGGATATGGAAAGGAGCTATATGGAGGGACAAGAACAATAACTACATGTTCAATCTCAAAGGATGGATTGTCAAGAAGAAATATTCTCTAATTGGATGGGTCAACAAAGTGAGTGGCATAAACAACAAATGGAGCTGCAACAGGAGCATTACTCCCAGTTCACCCAAGCCATCAATCAAGTGACCGAAAGGCAAGAGCGCCAAGACAAACACCTTCAAGAACTCAACCAACGTCAGTTAGCTTAGATGAAAGCATTCAACGAGTTCAGCATGCTCAACGAAGGACGACAACTGCATCGGGAAGAGTTTAGCATAAACACTCAGGCCAAGTTAACTTATGTGACTGGGCATATGCATAACTTGCACCCTACCATCCCAAGTTATGATGCAGTCCGCAAAGACTTAACAGAACAAGAAGAGGGAAAGGTGAAACAACAAAATAAAGCATTAAAGAAGAAGATGAATGATGCTGGTTTCTGGAAAAAGCTGATCGGGAAGCGCAAAGGAAATGGGGACTCAAGCAATCAAGGAGGATCCCAAGACAGAGGAAACAAAGGGACATGAGCATTCCAATAAGTGAAAGGTGGTGGAGTTCTTTCTTAGTTCTATCTTTTTTCAAGCTTTAAATAAGAAAAATCATGTATGAAATAGAACATGCTTCCATAGTAGGGTAGGAACTTTAAATTCTGCTTTTAAAATTTCATTGTTTAGGTCTAAGTGTGTTGGTTTAAGTCCCTGGCTTCCAATTTCATCTTGCTTATATGTATGATTGTTCCCTTAAGTAAATCAAAAAGAAAATGTTATGAAAAATATGAGTGGAGTTATCTTGTGAAGTAAATTCTTAAGTTTGTGGTATGGTCATTGATCAGCTAAGTTGGTTCACTGATGAGCGGATAATTTGTATGCTTTTTGGCATTGTTTTTAGTATGTTTTTAGTATAATCTAGTTAGTTTTTAGTATATTTTTATTAGTTTTTAGCTAAAATTCACTTTTCTGGACTTTACTATGAGTTTGTGTGTTTTTCTGTGATTTCAGGTATTTTCTGGCTGAAATTTAGGGTCCTGAGCAAAAATCTGATTCAGAGACCAAAAAGGACTGCAAATGCTGTTGGATTCTGACCTCCCTGCACTCGAAGCGGATTTTCTGGAGCTACAGAAGCTCAATTGGCGCGCTCTCAACGGCATTGGAAAGTAGACTTCCTGGGCTTTCCAGAAATATATGATAGTCCATACTTTGCCCAAGATTTGATGGCCCAAACCGGTGCTCAAAGTCTCCCTCAGAAATTCCAGCGTTAAACGCCGGAACTGGCATAAAACTTGGAGTTAAACGCCCAAACTGGCATGAAAGCTGGCGTTTAACTCCAGAAAAGGTCTCTACACGAAAATGCTTCATTGCTCAGCCCAAGCACACACCAAGTGGACCCAGAAGTGGATTTTTACGTCATTTACTCATTTCTGTACACCCTAGGCTACTAGTTTACTATTAATAGGATCTTTTGAGATTGTATCTGTACCTCATGACACTTTGCACGTTTTCTTTGTGTACTTTCCACGGCATGAGTCTCTAAACCCCATGGTTGGGGGTGAGGAGCTCTGCTGTGTCGTGATAGATTAATGCAACTACTACTGTTTCTCATTCAATCATGCTTGCTTCCATTCTAAGATAATACTTGTTCTTAACCCGGATGAATGTGATGATCCGTGACAATCATCATCATTCTCAACTATGAACGCGTGCTTGACAACCACCTCCGTTCTACCTTAGATTAAGTAGTTATCTCTTGGGTTCGTTAACCGGAATCTTCGTGGTATAAGCTAGAATTGATGGCGGCATTCAAGAGAATCCGGAAGGTCTAAACCTTGTCTGTGGTATTCTGAGTAGGATTCAATGATTGAATGACTGTGACGTGCTTCAAACTCCTAGCAGGCGGGGCGTTAGTGACAGACGCAAAAGAATCACTGGATTCTATTCCGGCCTGACCGAGAACTGACAGATGAATTCCGCGTGCTGTGACAGAGCATATGCAATCGTTTTCACTAAGAGGATGGGAGGTAGCCATTGACAACAGTGAAACCCTACATACAGCTTGCCATGGAAGGAGACTTGCGTGTTTGAAGAAGAAGACAGTAGGAAAGCAGAGATTCAGAAGATGGAGCATCTCCAAACCTCAACCTATTCTCCATTACTGCAAAACAAGTAATCATTTCATGTTCTTTAGCTTTTCACAATCAATCCTGATAGTTTCTGATATCCTGACTAAGATTTACAAGATAACCATAGCTTGCTCCAAGCCGACAATCTCCGTGGGATCGACCCTTGCTCACGCAAGGTATTACTTGGACGACCCAGTGCACTTGCTGGTTAGTTGTGCGGGATTGCAAAAGTGTGATTGCAATTTCGTGCACCATTCACCCACAAGGTATATAGGCAACTATATGCTCTAAACCACATGCTTGGAACACATCCTATGAGACTAACAAAAAAAATAAGATCTTAATAAGAAAAGAGAAAAAGCAATAAGAGTTGAAAAGGGAAGAAAAATAATAAGAAAGAAGGCTAGGAACCAATGGTTGAATATTGAGGCATGTGTCTGTGGTGTTCCTGTGCAAGGGATATGCTTGGATGAATAAGCTCTTAGGGGAGCCTTATCACTTGGTAACTTGGGTTAACTAATCCGGGATTATCAGCTGAAAGTCCACTATCAAGAGTAACCTTTGCTACAGAGCACTTAGTAACCCAAAGAGGTGCTGGACACCAAGGTCTCAAGGAAGAAAAACAACAAACCATGTGCCTGTGGTGTGTATGTATGAGGGAAAGAGACTTGAGGGAGTAAGTCCTTAGGGGTGTCTTAACACCTAGCACCTTGAACCAACTGGTTTGGGAGTGTTGGCTGAAAGTTTATCATAAAGAGTCGCTCTCTTACAGAGCACTTAGCCTAAGAAGAATGCAATAAACCCTAGAAAGGAAGGGAGGATCAATAATAAGAATTCTCAAGAGATGCAATCAAGCAAGTGTTCAAGGGCATGATAAAGGCCTGAAAACCAGTGAAGGAATGAACCTAAGTTGCTATGCATGAAACCCCATAAACCAGAAATTTGACTTTTATATCAATAAATTGGTTATCTTGTTCTTTCATTCATCTTTCCTGTGTTTCAGTACTTGCTTAGGGACAAGCAAGCTTTAAGTTTGGTGTTGTGATGCCAGGGCATCTTGGCCAGTTTCACTGACTTTTTCTTTACTGTTTTAGGGTAGTTTCATGCATTTTCTTAGTAAATAAGCAAGTTTTGGATGAAAATACACTTACACCTTGATTCAAGCAATTATTGTGAACTTTACATGATTTCATGAGGATTAGGCAGGAATTGTATGATATAGTTGATGATGCATAATCTCATGACTTGGAACAGAGCTTTGATGCACCTTAATTGCTTAATTTCAGGACAAAGGAAGCAAGAAGGAGCCACGTTAGCAGCCACGTTAATCTAATTAACGTGACCACTAACGTGGAATGGGAACAAGCTTGTAGCGTTAATGGAAAAGTGATCGCCAATAACGCCCTCGAAGCCATCATAGCCCACGTTAATCGCCACGTTAACTACATTAATGTGGTAGCTAACGTAGAGGAGGAAGAAGAGCTCCAACATTAGTGGTAAAAGTGGTTGCCACTAACGTTCCACAAAGGCACAATGAAGCCACGTTAAGAGTCACGTTAATCCAATTAACGTGAACTCTAATGTGGGATGAAGAACCAATCACCAACGTTAGTGACACTCACCTTTGTCACTAACGTTGGACCAATCCAAGAGTGCCCACGTTAGTGGTCACGTTAAGACCACTAACGTGAGAGATAACGTGGAGCTAAGCATGATAAGCCAACGTTAGTGACACTCACCTTTGTCACTAATATTGGAGATGGCAATCACTACCACGTTAAGCTAATTAACTTGAACTCTAACATGGGAAGGAGGGGTGTTTGGAGCATTAGTGATAATGGTAAGTGTCACTAACGCTCTCAAAGCTTAGGCATGCCCACGTTAGGAGTCACATTAGTTATAACTCTAACGTAGGGAAGGGGGAACAAGGCAACGTTATTAGAAAAGGTGATTCCCAATAACGTTTGCGAAGGACCAAGAGGCAACGTTAGTGGTCACGTTAGTGCCACTAACGTTGAAGTTAACGTTGATCATTTTGGGTTGAAACGTTAGTGGAAAAGGTGATTGTCACTAACGTTCTCGAACCCATATCCTCACTTAACGTTAACGCCACTAACGTCCTAACTAACGCCCATGCCTAACTCACATTTTTCTGCAAACAAAGCTGAGCCCACTGAAGATTGTAACTGCTTTAACTCAAGATCAAAGGCCCATATCCAAGACTTGAAGAACTCACTAGAAGATCAAGAAGAGTAGTATATATAGGAGTAGTTTTGAACTATAGGGAAGCTTGGCACTTTTGGAGAACTACACTCTGTATATTTACTTTTTGCATTTTCTAGTTTGGGAAGCATGTATTCTGTTCTACCATTTTTCATTTCCATTTCCATAACTATGAACAACTAAACCCCTTTCATTGGGTTAGGGAGCTCTGTTGTAATTTGATGGATCAGTTATAGTTTCCATTCTTCTTCCTCTTTCTTTTCTCTTGATTTACTAGGAAGCTTTTGATCTTAATCTAATTGGTTAGTTGTCTTGGAAAAGAAACTCTCCATAATTGGATCTCTTCTGAGCCTTGGAAAAGGGATTAGGAGATCATGCTAGAAATGCTTTCTCATGTTGGACCAAATTGGGGTTTGGGCGGATATAGTGACATGTAATCCTCCCAACACTTTGATTTGGAAATACATGTGGTATAATCAGTGACCATACTTCATCTCTTCCCATGAGCAATTAAATCAAGGAATTGGGCAATTGTTCAAGCTTAGAGAGATTGGATTGCTAAGGAATTGGGATCCAATCACTTAAGATTGCCAAGGAGATCAATGACTGCATTGATTGAGGAAGAGATGAGAATGAACTTGATCCGGAGAATGCAACATCTCCTAAGCCTAATGAATTCCCTATCTTTGATCTTACCCTTTCTCTTTACTTTATGCCATTTATTTCCATGTTCATTTTCCCATATCCTCATTTAAGATTCTGCACTTTACTTTCCTGCCATTTAATTTTCTGTAATTCTCAACTAAATTTCTATTTAGCTCAACTAGCACATTCTTCCAACTAAAGTTGCTTGACCAATCAATCCCTGTGGGATTCGACCTCACTCTATTGTGAGTTTTTACTTGATGGCAATTCGGTATACTTGCCGAAGAGAAATTTGTTGAGAGACAAGTTTACGTGCATCAGGCGCGCATGCGTGGGAAGCTGCACGTGACCTCATTAAAAGAAATCGTGCCTGGCAATTTCTGAGGCTCATTAGGCCAAATTTCAAGCTGTTTCTGCATGGAAAAAGACCCAAGAATGCTAGGGAGAAGGGGGGATCAATCATTTTGACACTAAGACACATTTTCTATTTTTTTGGGTTTTTTTGTTCTTCTAGAGAGAGAAACCCTTGTTCTTCTCTAGATCTAGCTTTAATTTGATCTTCCCTTGTTGAATCTAAATTGGATTTTGTTAATTACTAGCTTTGATCGTTTAATTTGAATTCCTTAGTATACTTTTGCTTAGATCTTGTGTTAGTTTATGGATTCTTGTCAATTGTCACTTTATACCCATTGCATGAATGTTGTGAATCTTGACTTGTTGATGTTATATTGATGATTTCTTTGCTTAATTGTGTTATTTGAGTGATTGTAAGTTGATATTTGTTAGTGGGTATTTGTTAATTTCAATCCAATTGCAATTTGAACATGTCTTTTGTTAATGCTTACCAAGTGTTTGATAAATTGTTTGCCTTGATTATGGAGTAGTTCTTTTTACTCTTGGCTTAGGCCAAGGGAATTGGGTAAACTTGAGTCATTGGGTCTAATGGATTTGATGATTTGGGAACCCTTAGTGGTCAATTTGATAGCCATTGACACTAGCCTACTACTAGGTTAATTAGTAGTGAGGTTAGACCTTATGTGTAGATGTTGACCAAGCCATTTAACTTACTTCAAGTATAGAAGTAGATTTAATGAGTTTGGCTCCTCATAATTGTCAAGATATGGTTATTAGACAAGGATAGTGACCCCAATTCCCATGTCTAGCCAAGAGTTATTTTTATCATTCTTATTTAGAAAACCAAAAATCTTCATTGCCTTACCTTAGTTATAGTTCTTGTTTAGTTGAGAGTAGAATTAAATTGAATGTTGTCTTCTTAGTTTGAAATTGCTCACATCTTGCTTAGTTATTTGAATTAATTCCTTGCACTTTAGATTACTTGTTTGCTAAGATTCCTAGTTTACTTTCTTGCTCATGACTTACAACTCCGGATTTCTAACCAATGTTGAAGCACATGTTTGCCTATTCCTTGTGAGACGACCGGAGGTTTGAATACTTCGGTTACTTTATTGGTGTTGAACTTGTTACAACCAATTCCTTTCTAAATTTGATCCTCGAGGATTGTTGTTGGTAGAGCTATACTTGCAACGCAACTTCATTGAGAAATTCTCTTCCGACGCAATTCCCGTGGCCATCAAATTTTTGGCGCCGTTGCCGGGGAATGGTTACAACATATGCCTTGATATTGGTTATGTGAATTTGTGAATATTGTAGATAATTTGTTTGCTTTCAATACTTAGCTATAGTTTAGCTTCTTTTATTTTGTGCTATGACTCTCAAGTTTGATGACTCAGTCTCAACTGAATTCTAGCTTAGCCAATTTTGATCCTGAGATTGAAAGAACTCTGTTACACACTCGGCATGCTAGACGGCAGTTGGACTATATGGCTAGTACTTCGGCCTCTCTTGAGGAACATACCGAATCACTAGACGGTACCGAGAGTGACTTGGAGTCCGCTACTTCCTATTCTTCTGTTGGCACTACTAATACATCTTTGTATTCTACAGGTGAACCACACATAGCGGAGCCACGCCGGATCACTTTACATGAGCAAGGAGCTCCGGATATTGTACTTCAACCATTGCAAGCAAGGTATCCTAACCTTGATCCAAACTTTGAATTGAAGAGCAGCTTGATAAATCTACTACCTAAGTATCATGGGTTGCCAGGTCAAGACCCCAACCGACATCTAAAGGATTTTCAAGTTACTTGTTCTACGGCTCGAAGGCATGGAGCCGATGAGGTGGCTATCATGGTTTTTGCTTTCCCTTTCTCTCTTGAAGCGCAAGCAAAGACATGGTTTTATTCGCTACCGGATGAGATTGTGGTATGCGAAATTGTGATCAATACTTTTCACAACTCAAATAATCCCCGGTAATGAATCCAAAAACTTGGTGTTCAATACCATGGCATAAACACAACTTCGCACAACTAACCAGCAAGAGTACTGGGTCGTCCAAGTAATAAACCTTACGCGAGTAAGGGTCGATCCCACAGAGATTGTTGGTATGAAGTAAGCTATGGTCACCTTGTAAATCTTAGTCAGGCAAACTCAAATGGATATGGGTGATATACGAATAAAACATAAAGATAAAGATAGAGATACTTATGTAATTCATTGGTGGGAATTTCAGATAAGCGTATGAAGATGCTTGGTCCCTTCCGTCTCTCTGCTTTCCTACTGTCTTCATCCAATCCTTCTTACTCCTTTCCATGGCAAGCTTATGCAAGGGTTTCACCGTTGTCAGTGGCTACCTCCCATCCTCTCAGTGGAAATGTTCAACGCACCCTGTCACGGCACGGCTATCCATCTGTCGGTTCTCAATCAGGCCGGAATAGAATCCAGTGATTCTTTTGCGTCTGTCACTAACGCCCCGCCTTCAGGATTTTGAAGCACGTCACAGTCATTCAATCATTGAATCCTACTCAGAATACCACAGACAAGGTTAGACCTTCTGGATTCTCTTGAATGCCGCCATCAGTTCTAGCCTATACCACGAAGACTCTGATCTCACGGAATGGCTGGCTCGGTTGTCAGGCGAGCGCTCGGTTGTCAGGCGATCAACCATGCATCGTGTATCAGGAATCCAAGAGATATCCACCCAATCTAAGGTAGAACGGAGGTGGTTGTCAGGCACACGTTCATAGGTGAGAATGATGATGAGTGTCACGGATCATCACATTCATCAAGTTGAAGAACAAGTGGTATCTTAGAACAAGAACAAGCGGAATTGAATAGAAGAACAATAGTAATTGCATTAATACTCGAGGTACAGCAGAGCTCCACACCTTAATCTATGGTGTGTAGAAACTCCACCGTTGAAACTACATAAGAACAAGGTCTAGGCATGGCCGAATGGCCAGCCTCCCAATGATCAAAAGATCTAAAGTGATCAAAAAGATCTCAAGATCCAAATACAATAGTAAAAGGTCCTATTTATAGAGAACTAGTAGCCTAGGGTTTACAGAGATGAGTAAATGACATAAAAATCCACTTCCGGGCCCACTTGGTGTGTGCATGGGCTGAGCATTGAAGCATTTTCGTGTAGAGACTCTCCTTGGAGTTAAACGCCAGCTTTTATGCCAGTTTGGGCGTTTAACTCCCATCCTTGTGCCAGTTCCGGCGTTTAACGCTGGGAATACTGAGGGTGACTTTGAACGCCAGTTTGGGCCATCAAATCTTGGGAAAAGTATGAACTATCATATATTGCTGGAAAGCCCAGGATGTCTACTTTCCAACGCCGTTGAGAGCGCGCCAATTGGGCTTCTGTAGCTCCAAAAAATCCACTTCGAGTGCAGGGAGGTCAGAATCCAACAGCATCTGCAGTCCTCTTTAGTCTCTGAATCAGATTTTTGCTCAGGTCCCTCAATTTCAGCCAGAAATTACCTGAAATCACAGAAAAACACACAAACTCATAGTAAAGTCCAGAAAAGTGAATTTTAACTAAAAACTAATAAAAATATACTAAAAACTAACTAGATCATACTAAAAACATACTAAAAACAATGCCAAAAAGCGTACAAATTATCCGCTCATCACAACACCAAACTTAAATTGTTGCTTGTCCTCAAGTAACTGAAAATCAAATAAGATAAAAAGAAGAGAATGTGCAATGAATTCCAAAAACATCTATGAAGATCAGTATTAATTAGATGAGCGGGGCTTTTAGCTTTTTGCCTCTGAACAGTTTTGGCATCTCACTTTATCCTTTGAAATTCAGAATGATTGGCTTCTTTAGGAACTCAGAATCCAGATAGTGTCATTGATTCTCCTAGTTAAGTATGATGATTCTTAAACACAGCTACTTATTGAGTCTTGGCCGTGGCCCAAAGCACTCTGTCTTCCAGTATTACCACCGGATACATACATGCCACAGACACATAATTGGGTGAACCTTTTCAGATTGTGACTCATCTTTGCTAGAGTCCCCAATTAGAGGTGTCCAGGGTTCTTAAGCACACTCTTTTTGCCTTGGATCACAACTTTATTTCTTTCTTTTTCTTTCTTTTTCTCTGTCTTTTTCTTTCTCTCTTTTTTCGAATTTTTTTTTTTGTATTCACTGCTTTTTTTTCTTGCTTCAAGAATCATTTTTATGATTTTTCAGATCCTCAGTAACATGTCTCCTTTTTCATCATTCTTTCAAGAGCCAACATTCATGAACCATAAATTCAAAAGACATATGCACTGTTTAAGCATACATTCAGAAAACAAAAGTATTGCCACCACATCAAAATAATTAAACTGTTATAAAATTCAAAATTCATGCAATTCTTCTCTTTTTCAATTAAGAACATTTTTCATTTAAGAGAGGTGATGGATTCATAGGAGATTCATAACTTTAAGGCCTAGACACTAAGACACTAATGATCACAAGACACAAACATAGATAAACATAAGAACTAAAATTCGAAAAACAGAAAATAAAGAACAAGGAAATTAAAGAACGGGTCCACCTTAGTGATGGCGGCTTGTTCTTCCTCTTGAAGATCCTATGGAGTGCTTGAGCTCCTCAATGTCTCTTCCTTGTCTTTGTTGCTCCTCTCTCATGATTCTTTGATCTTCTCTAATTTCATGGAGGATGACGGAGTGTTCTTGGTGCTCCACCCTTAGTTGTCCCATGTTGGAACTCAATTCTCCTAGGGAGGTGTTTAGTTGCTCCCAATAGTTTTGTGGAGGAAAGTGCATCCCTTAAGGCATCTCAGGGATTTGATGATGAGAGGGGTCTCTTGTTTGCTCCATCCTCTTCTTAGTGATGGGCTTGTCCTCATCAATGGGGATGTCTCCCTCTATGTCAACTCCAACTGAATAATAGAGGTGACAAATGAGATGAGGAAAGGCTAACCTTGCCAAGGTAGAGGACTTGTCCGCCACCTTATAAAGTTCTTGAGCTATGACCTCATGAACTTCTATTTCTTCTCCAATCATGATGCTATGGATCATGATAGCCCAGTCTATAGTAACTTCGGACCGGTTGCTAGTGGGAATGATTGAGCGTTGGATAAACTCCAACCATCCCCTAGCCACGGGCTTGAGGTCATGCCTTCTCAATTGAACCGATTTCCCTCTTGAATCTCTCTTCCATTGGGCGCCCTCTTCACAAATGTCTGTGAGGACTTGGTCCAACCTTTGATCAAAGTTGACCCTTCTAGTGTAAGGATGTTCATCTCCTTGCATCATGGGCAAGTTGAATGCCAACCTTACATTTTCCGGATTAAAATCCAAGTATTTCCCCCGAACATTAGTAAGCCAATTCTTTGGATCCGGGTTCACAAAAATGATCATGGTTCTTGGTGATCCATGCATTGGCATAGAACTCTTGAACCATTAAGATTCTGACTTGTTGAATGGGGTTGGTAAGAACTTCCCAACCTCTTCTTCGGATCTCATGTCGGATCTCCGGATATTCACTCTTTTTGAGTGAAAAAGGGACCTCGAGGATCACCTTCTTCAAGGCCACAACTTCATAGAAGTGGTCTTGATGCACCCTTGAGATGAATCTCTCCATCTCCCATGACTCGGAGGTGAAAGCTTTTGCCTTTCCTTTCCTCTTTCTAGAGGTTTCTCCGGCCTTGGATGCCATAAATGGTTATGGAAAAACAAAAAGCAATGCTTTTACCACACCAAACCTAAAAAGTTGCTCGTCCTCGAGCAAAAGAAGAAAGAAGAGAGTAGAAGAAGAAGAAATGAGGAAGAAGGGAATGGCTTTGTGTTCGGCCAAAAAGGGGGAGGGAAAGTGGTTTGAATTTGAAGGGTGAGGTAGGTGGGGTTTTATGGAGGATGGATGTGAGTGGTGAAGAGAATGATGGGATTTGATAGGTGAAGGGTTTTTGGGGAAGAGGTGTTGAGGTGATTGGTGAATGGGTGAAGAAGAGAGAGAGTGGTAGGGTAGGTGGGGATCCTGTGGGGTCCACAGATCCTGAGGTGTCAAGGAAAAGTCATCCCTGCACCAAATGTCATGCAAAAATGCATTTTGAGCCAATTTTGGCGTTAAACGCCGGGCTGGTGCCCATTTCTGGCGTTTAACGCCAAATGCTTGCCCTTTTCTGGCGTTTAACGCCAGTCTGGTGCCCTTTTCTGGCGTTAAACGCCCAGAATGGTGCCAGACTGGGCGTTAAACGCCCATCTACTAGCCTTACTGGCGTTTAAACACCAGTAGGTTCTTCCTCCAGGGTGTGCTATTTTTCTTCCTGTTTTTCTTTCTATTTTTCCTTTTTCAATTGATTTTGTGACTTCTCATGATCATCAACCTACAGAAAACATGAAATAACAAAAGAAAATAGATAAAATATAACATTGGGTTGCCTCCCAACAAGCGCTTCTTTTAATGTCAGTAGCTTGACAGAGGACTCTCATGGAGCCTCACAGGTGCTCAGAGCAATGTTGGAACCTCCCAACACCAAACTTAGAGTTTGAATGTGGGGGTTCAACACCAAACTTAGAATTTGGTTGCGGCCTCCCAACACCAAACTTAGAGTTTGACTGTGGGGGCTCTGTTTGGCTCTGTTTTGAGAGAAGCTCTTCATGCTTCCTCTCCATGGTGACAGAGGGATATCCTTGAGCCTTAAACACAAAGGATTCTTCATTCACTTGAATGATCAATTCTCCTCTATCAACATCAATCACAGTCTTTGCTGTGGCTAGGAAGGGTCTGCCAAGGATGATGGATTCATCCATGCACTTCCCAGTCTCTAGGACTATGAAATCAGCAGGGATGTAATGGTCTTCAACTTTTACCTGAACATCCTCTACAAATCCATAAGCTTGTTTTCTTGAATTGTCTGCCATCTCTAGTGAGATTTTTGCAGCTTGCACCTCAAAGATCCCTAGCTTCTCCATTACAGAGAGAAGCATGAGGTTTACACTTGACCCTAGGTCACACAAGGCCTTCTTGAAGGTCATGGTGCCTATGGTACAAGGTATTGAAAACTTCCCAGGATCCTGTCTCTTTTGAGGTAATTTCTGCCTAGACAAGTCATCCAGTTCTTTGGTGAGCAAAGGGGGTTCATCCTCCCAAGTCTCATTTCCAAATAACTTGTCATTTAGCTTCATGATTGCTCCAAGGTATTTAGCAACTTGCTCTTCAGTGACATACTCATCCTCTTCAGAGGAAGAATACTCATCAGAGCTCATGAATGGCAGAAGTAAGTCCAATGGAATCTCTATGGTCTCATTTTGAGCCTCAGATTCCCATGGTTCCTCTTTGGGGAACTCATTGGAGGCCAGTGGACGTCCATTGAGGTCTACCTCAGTGGCGTTCACTGCCTCTTCCTCCTCTCCAAATTCGGCCATGTTGATGGCTTTGCACTCTCCTTTTGGATTTTCTTCTGTATTGCTTGGAAGAGTACTAGGAGGGAGTTCAGTAATTTTCTTGCTCAGCTGACCCACTTGTGCCTCCAAGTTTCTAATGGAGGACCTTGTTTCAGTCATGAAACTTTGAGTGGTTTTGATTAGATCAGAGACCATGGTTGCTAAGTCAGAGGTGTTCTGCTTAGAATTCTCTGTCTGTTGCTGAGAAGATGATGGAAAAGGTCTGCCATTGCTAAACCTGTTTCTTCCACCATTACTATTGTTGAAACCTTGTTGAGGTCTCTGTTGATCCTTCCATGAGAGATTTGGATGATTTCTCCATGAAGGATTATAGGTGTTTCCACAGGGTTCTCCCATGTAATTCACCTCTTCCATTGAAGGGTTCTCAGGATCATAAGCTTCTTCTTCAGATGAAGCCTCCTTAGTACTACCTGGTGCATTTTGCATTCCATACAGACTTTGAGAAATCATATTGACTTGCTAAGTCAATATTTTGTTCTGAGCCAATATGGCATTCAGAGTGTCAATCTCAAGAACTCCTTTCTTCTGATTAGTCCCATTGTTTACAGGATTCCTTTCAGAAGTGTACATGAATTGGTTATTTGCAACCATTTCAACCAGCTCTTGAGCTTCTGTAGGCATCTTCTTCAGATGAAGAGATCCTCCAGCAGAGCTGTCCAAAGACATCTTGGACAGTTCAGACAGACCATCATAGAAAATACCTATGATGCTCCATTCAGAAAGCATATCAGAGGGACACTTTCTGATTAATTGTTTGTATCTTTCCCAAGCTTTATAGAGGAATTCTCCTTCCTTCTGTCTGAAGGTTTGGACTTCCACTCTAAGCTTACTCAATTTTTGAGGTGGAAAGAACTTTGCCAAGAAGGCATTGACTAGCTTTTTCCAAGAGTTCAGGCTTTCTTTAGGTTGAGAATCCAACCATGTCCTAGCTCTGTCTCTTACAGCAAAAGGGAATAGCATAAGTCTGTAGACCTCAGGGTCAACCCCATTAGTCTTGACAGTGTCACAGATTTGCAAGAATTCAGCTAAAAACTGATGAGGATCTTCCAATGGAAGTCCATGAAACTTGCAATTCTGTTGCATTAGAGAAACTAATTGAGGCTTAAGCTCAAAGTTGTTTGCTCCAATGGCAGGGATCGAGATGCTTCTCCCATAGAAGTCGGGAGTAGGTGCAGTAAAGTCACCCAGCACCTTCCTTGCATTGTTGGCATTGTTGTTGTTTTCGGCTGCCATGTGTTCTTCTTCTTTGAAGATTTCTGTTAGGTCCTCTACAGAGAGTTGTGCCCTTGGCTTCTCTTAGCTTTCGCTTCAAGGTTCTTTCAGGTTCAGGGTCAGCCTCAACAAGAATGCTTTTGTCTTTGCTCCTGCTCATATGAAAGAGAAGAGAACAAGAAAATATGGAATCCTCTATGTCACAGTATAGAGATTCCTTGAGGTGTCAGAGGAAAAGAAAAATAGAGGGCAGAAGTAGAAAATTCGAACTTTATCAAAGAATATGGAGTTCGAATTGTGCATTAAGGAATAGTGTTAGTCCATAAATAGAAGGATATGAGAAGAGGGGAAGGAATTTTCGAAAATTAAGTAAAAGATTTTGAAAACATTTTGAAAAAAACACTAATTGATTTTCGAAAACCAAGAGTGGAAAAGAAATTAAGTGATTTTTGAAGAAGATTTTGAAATTAGAAATTAAAAAGATATGATTGAAAACTATTTTGAAAAAGATGTGATTGAGAGGATATGATTGGTTTTAAAAAGATGTGATTGAGAAGATATGATTTGGAAAACATTTTAAAAAGATTTGATTTTAAAAATTAATGACTTGGCTATCAAGAAAAGATATGATTCAAACATTAAACCTTTCTCAACAGAAAAGGCAACATACTTGAAATGTTGAATCAAATCATTAATTGATAGCAAGTATCTTTAAAAATGGAAAGAAATTGATTTTGAAAAAGATTTGATTGAAAAGATATGATTTGAAAAAGATTTGATTTTGAAAAAGTTTGAAAACCTGAAAAAAAAATTGCATTGAAAACAGAATCTTCCCTCTTGTGCCATCCTGGCGTTAAACGCCCAGAATGGTGCACATTCTGGCGTTTAACGCCCAAAACTCTACCCTTTTGGGCGTTAAACGCCCAGCCAGGCACCCTGGCTGGCGTTTAAACGCCAGTCTGTCTTCCTCACTGGGCGTTTTGAATGCCCAGCTTTTTCTGTGCAATTCCTCTGCTGAATGTTCTGAATCTTCAATTCTCTGTATTATTGACTTGAGAAGACACAAATTAAAAATATTTTTTTTGGATTTTTAATAATGAAGAATAATCAAATGCAACAAAAATCAAATAAACAATGCATGCAGACACCAAACTTAACAGTTTGTATACTACTGACACTAACAAAATGAGAATGCATATGAGACACATAAACACTCAAGTCAAGAGAATTCAAAGATCAGAGTAAGAAATCATCAAGAACAACTTGAAGATTAATGAAAACACATGCATGAGTGCAAGAAGAACAGAAACATGCAATTGACACCAAACTTAAAATGAGACACTAGACTCAAACAAGAAATATTTTTGGATTTTATGATTTTCTAATTTTTTTTATTTTTTGAAAATTAAGTGGAAAAGAAAATAAAGGTATCAAAATTCTTAATGAGAATTCCAGGAATCATTGCAATGCTAGTCTAAGACTCCGGTCCAGGAATTAGACATGGCTTCACAGCCAGCCAAGCTTTCAAAAAAAGCTTCGGTCCAAAACACTAGACATGGCCAATGGCCAGCCAAGCCTTAGCAGATCACTGCTCCAACAGCAAGATTGATGGAAATCAACATGCTCTTGTGGTGATAAGTTGAAACCTCGGTCCAATAAAATTAGACATGGCTTCACAGCCAGCCAGACTTCAACAGATCATCATGAAACTCTAGAATTCATTCTTAATAACTCTGAAGAAAAAAAAAATACCTAATCTAAGCAACAAGACGAACCGTCAGTTGACAAAACTCAACAATCCCCGGCAACGGCGCCAAAAATTTGGTATGCGAAATTGTGATCAATACTTTTCACAACTCAAATAATCCCCGGTAATGAATCCAAAAACTTGGTGTTCAATACCATGGCATAAACACAACTTCGCACAACTAATCAGCAAGTGTACTGGGTCGTCCAAGTAATAAACCTTACGCGAGTAAGGGTCGATCCCACAGAGATTGTTGGTATGAAGCAAGCTATGGTCACCTTGTAAATCTTAGTCAGGCAAACTCAAATGGATATGGGTGATATACGAATAAAACATAAAGATAAAGATAGAGATACTTATGTAATTCATTGGTGGGAATTTCAGATAAGCGTATGAAGATGCTTGGTCCCTTCCGTCTCTCTGCTTTCCTACTGTCTTCATCCAATCCTTCTTACTCCTTTCCATGGCAAGCTTATGCAAGGGTTTCACCGTTGTCAGTGGCTACCTCCCATCCTCTCAGTGGAAATGTTCAACGCACCCTGTCACGGCACGGCTATCCATCTGTCGGTTCTCAATCAGGCCGGAATAGAATCCAGTGATTCTTTTGCGTCTGTCACTAACGCCCCGCCTTCAGGAGTTTGAAGCACGTCACAGTCATTCAATCATTGAATCCTACTCAGAATACCACAGACAAGGTTAGACCTTCCGAATTCTCTTGAATGCCGCCATCAGTTCTAGCCTATACCATGAAGACTCTGATCTCACGGAATGGCTGGCTCGGTTGTCAAGCGAGCGCTCGGTTGTCAGGCGATCAACCATGCATCGTGTATCAGGAATCCAAGAGATATCCACCCAATCTAAGGTAGAACGGAGGTGGTTGTCAGGCACACGTTCATAGGTGAGAATGATGATGAGTGTCACGGATCATCACATTCATCAAGTTGAAGAACAAGTGGTATCTTAGAACAAGAACAAGCGGAATTGAATAGAAGAACAATAGTAATTGCATTAATACTCGAGGTACAGCAGAGCTCCACACCTTAATCTATGGTGTGTAGAAACTCCACCGTTGAAAATACATAAGAACAAGGTCTAGGCATGGCTGAATGGCCAGCCTCCCAATGATCAAAAGATCTAAAGTGATCATAAAGATCTCAAGATCCAAATACAATAGTAAAAGGTCCTATTTATAGAGAACTAGTAGCCTAGGGTTTACAGAGATGAGTAAATGACATAAAAATCCACTTCCGGGCCTACTTGTTGTGTGCATGGGCTGAGCATTGAAGCATTTTCGTGTAGAGACTCTCCTTGGAATTAAACGCCAGCTTTTATGCCAGTTTGGGCGTTTAACTCCCATCCTTGTGCCAGTTCCGGCGTTTAACGCTGGGAATACTGAGGGTGACTTTGAACGCCGGTTTAGGCCATCAAATCTTGGGCAAAGTATGGACTATCATATATTTCTGGAAAGCCCAGGATGTCTACTTTCCAACGCCGTTGAGAGCGCGCCAATTGGGCTTCTGTAGCTCCAAAAAATCCACTTCGAGTGCAGGGAGGTCAGAATCCAACAGCATCTGCAGTCCTCTTTAGTCTCTGAATTAGATTTTTGCTCAGGTCCCTCAATTTCAGCCAGAAATTACCTGAAATCATAGAAAAACACACAAACTCATAGTAAAGTCCAGAAAAGTGAATTTTAACTAAAAACTAATAAAAATATACTAAAAACTAACTAGATCATACTAAAAACATACTAAAAACAATGCCAAAAAGCGTACAAATTATCCGCTCATCAGATTGCTACCAATTGGGATTTCTTGAGAAGAGAGTTTCTAGATAAATTCTTCCCACCAGAGAAGACCGACTACATCCGGAAGGAGATTTCGGGTATAATACAAGGAGACCAAGAGAGTTTGTACGAGTATTGGTCTCGGTTCAAGAGGCTATTAGAATATTGTCCACACCATAGAATGAACACTCACTTGCTCATTAGCTACTTCACCGGAGGTCTTTGTGTGAAAGATAGAAGATTGCTCACCGCTTCTAGCGGTGGTTCCCTTTCGAAAAACAAGACGGAGGGAGAAACTTGGAGTTTGATAAAGGATGTTGCCGAAGCTACACAACATACAAGGGTGAGAAGTAATCCTTTCAAGGGTGTGGTAGAACCCTCCCCTTCCGAATCAAGCCTAATCAAAGCACTTGGGGATATGACCACCATCCTCACGCAAATACAAAAGGATCAAAAGGAATTATACTCCATCCAAGCCGTCCAAGCTCCATTTCCAGTTGCTCAACTTGAAGGCCCTCCTAGGATTTATGGTTTGTGCTCTAGCACTACACATTACATAGATCAATGCCATCAAATTCAAGAGGAACATGCCCTTGTAGTGGCCAATGTGAATTACAACAATCGTTCACCCTATCCTTCTCAAGACCAAAACCACTACCTTCATGGTACTAATCAACATTAAGGGTGGAGGGATAATGCACAAGGGAGCAATCAAAACCAAAGATGGAACAACTCTCCTTCTCATCACAACAACAACCAATCTTCATCTCAACACCACCACAACAACAACAACTACCAAGCCAACCAAAATCATCACAACCAAAACCAAAATAACTACACCAAGTACCAAGTACCACACCATAAACAACAATCTAACCAAACCTCTCCATCTCCCACCAATCAAGTTGATGAGCTTAGAGCCACTGTGGATAAATGGGATGAGGGCTGTAAGGCTCAATTCGAGGCCATGAGTTCTCAATTGGCCAATTTCACCGACATGATTTTGAAGATGTCCATGTCCTCCTCCAACAATACCAACCAACCCTCAAGTTCTTCCAACCTTCCATCCCAACCCCAACCAAACCCAAAGGGCGGTCTCAACGCCATCACCCTACGGTCGGGAACTACATTAGAGGAGATACCTCCAAGGGTCTTGGAGGACATTCATGAGGAAGAAGTGATTGTTGAAGCTCCATATGAAAAGGGGGAGGTAAACAAGAGGCATGAGGAAGAAGGAGTAAACCTCAAGAAACCCAAGAGGAAAGCTCTAGTGGATAAGTCCATCCCTATTCCATTCCCTTCCATGGTGAAGAAAGCAAAGAAGACACCAAAATTTGATTTGAACATGCTTCAAGTGTTCAAGAAGGTTGAGGTAACCATACCACTTCTTGATGCTATTCAACAAATTCCAAAGTATGCAAAATTCTTGAAAGACTTATGTACACACAAGGATAGGATAGGAGAATTGGAGACATTATCCTTGGGTAGTTCAATTTTTTCCTTGATGGAACCTATTCCAAAGAAATGTGGTGACCCTGGGCCTTGTTTGGTGTCTTGTTGTATTGGTGGACACACTTTTCATGATTGTATGTGTGATCTTGGAGCTTATGTAAGCATCATGCCGCTTTCTACCTTTGTGCGGTTGAATTTAGCTCCATTCAAGAAGTTGGCGGCAAGGTTTACCTTGGCCGATAAAAGTGTGATCACGGTAACAGGAATAGCTGAAGATATACTTGTGGCGATCAAGGATTTGATCTTTCCAGTTGAGTTTTACATCCTTGAAATGCCTCCAACAGAAAATAGAAGCTCATCCTCCGTTCTACTTGGTAGACCCTTTCTTAAGACCTCTAAATTCAAGTTAGATGCCTTCACCGGCACATATTCCTTTGAGGTTGGAGACAAGACTATCAAGTTCAATTTAGAAGAAGCCATGAAGCATCCTTCCGAAGAGCATTCCGTTCTTCGATGTGATGTAATTGATGAAGTGGTAGTGAAAAAGTGCAAGAAGAAGACCATAACAAGTTGTGCTACCACATTGTTGAAGAGACGGATGACCAAGAGGGTGAACATGAGAAAGTTGTTGAGAATGAACTCCGTGAGCTTGATGAAAAGGAACCTCAGCTTGAGGCAAGGAGTGAATTGAAGCCTCTCCCATCTCATTTGAAGTATGCTTTCTTAGAGGACAACCAAAAGTTTTCGGTCATTATTGCTAGTGAGCTTTCTAGTGAAGAAGAAGAAAAGCTCCTAGATGTTCTCAGAAAGTACAAGAAGGCAATTGGTTGGAGCCTCCCAAGTGCATGCATCGTATCTTTCTCCAAGAGGGAGCTAGGCTGGTTAGGCAACCGCAAAGGAGGCTCAACCCAACCATCCTCGATGTGGTAAAGAAAGAGGTCACTAGGCTACTTGATGCGGGCATCATATACCCGATTTCTGACAGTGAGTGGGTGAGCCCGGTCCAGGTTGTTCCCAAGAAATCAGGCATCACGGCGGTTACAAAGGATGATGGTGAAGTGGTCACCAAGAGAGTGCAAAATGCATGGCGAGTGTGCATCGACTATAGAAGGTTGAATGCCGCTACAAGGAAGGACCACTACCCTTTGTCCTTTATCGATCAGATGTTGGACCGTTTAGCGGGTAATTCCCATTACTATTTTCTTAATGGATTCACTGGTTACTTCCAGATTCACATTGCTCCTGAAGATAAAGAAAAGACCACATTCACTTGCCATTTTGGCACCTTTGCCTACAAAAGGATGCCATTTGGACTATGTAATGCACCCGCTACTTTTCAGCGGTGCATGACTAGTGTCTTTTATGATCTAATAGAGAATTATCTGGAAGTCTTTATGGATGACTTCAGTATTTATGGAACTTCTTTTGATTGTTGCTTGGAGAACTTAGAGAACTCATTGTCTTGAATTTTGAGAAATGTCACTTCATCGTAAGACAAGGTATAGTGTTAGGACATGTAGTATCTCATGAAGAAATTTCTATAGACCCGGCCAAGGTCGATGTTATCATCACTTTATCTCACCCCTCATCTGTGAGGGAGGTCCGCTCATTTTTAGGACATGCAGGATTCTATAGGCGCTTTATCAAAGATTTCAGCAAGATTGCTTTGCGATTGTCGCGCCTACTCCAAAAAGATGTGGACTTTGAGTTTGACAGTGAATGTGTGAAAGCTTTTGAAGAGCTAAGGAGAGCTCTTACCACGGCACCGATCGTGCGAGGCCCCAACTGGGCGTTGCCATTTGAGATAATGTGCGATGCGTCAAATCAAGCTATAGGTGTCGTGCTTGCACAGCGCGATGGTAAACTCCCTTATGTCATTGCATACTCTTCTAAAACACTTGATGCAGCACAATCCAACTATACCACTACTGAAAAGAAACTCCTAGCTATTGTTCATGCTTTAGATAAATTCAGATATTATTTCCTAGGATCAAAGATAGTGGTATACATGGATCATGCAGCTTTGAAATACTTATTGTCAAAGAATGAGTCAAAACCTAGACTCATACGTTGGATCTTGCTTTTGCAAGAATTTGACATTGAGATTAGGGACCGGAGTGGATCTCAAAACTTGGTTGCGGATCATTTAAGCCTCCTTGAGAATTTAAAATCTGATCCATTTCCGATCAATGACTCATTCCCATTGGATAGCTTGCATGCTGTGTCGGATAGCATTCCTTGGTTTGCCCTAATGGCGAACTACTTGGTTGCGAAACTCTTCCCCCCCAACTTTTCTAAACACCAAAGGGATAAGTTGAGGAGTGATTCCAAATATTACATTTGGGATGACCCTCACTTGTGGAAGACGGGAGTGGACCAAGTAATTTGAGGATGTGTCCCGGAGTCCGAAATCTAACCCATTCTTGAATCTTGCCATTCGTCTGAATGTGGTGGCCACTTTGGCTCACAAAGGACCGCTAAAAAAGTGTTGGATTGTGGATTCTGGTGGCCAACCTTATTCAAGGATGCTAACCAGTTATGTGTGTCTTGCCATCAGTGTCAGAAGTCGGGAAACACATCCCAAAGGGATGAAATGCCTCAACAACCTATGTTGTTCTGTGAGATATTTGATGTATGGGACATTGACTTTATGGGACCGTTTCCCAACTCAAGTGGGTATCTATATATTTTGTTAGCAGTTGACTACGTGTCAAAGTGGGTAGAAGCAATACCTACCCGCCTTGACGATGCCAATACCGTCATTTCTTTTATTAAGAATAGCATTGTATGCCGTTATGGGTCGCCACGAGCAATCGTGAGCAACCAAAGATCCCACTTTTGTAACAGGAAAGTAGAGGCACTGCTCCAGCGCTCTGGGATAGTGCATAAGGTTGCCACTGCTTATCATCCGCAAACCAATGGACAAGCGGAAGTGTCCAACCGGGAGATTAAGAGAATCTTGGATAAAGTAGTCAATCCGCAAAGGAAGGATTGGAGCATCCGGTTAGGAGATGCACTATGGGCGTATAGAACGGCCTACAAGACTCCGTTAGGGATGAGTCCCTTCCGGATCGTCTATGGTAAGGCACGCCTGAAGAACTGAAGATTGATGGTTTAGAAGTTATAGTAAACTCTCGTTGTAAGTATAGTTACTAAACCAAGCAATCAACCTTTCTTACAAACGTTTTGTTTGTCACAAGTAACAAACCCTTTTAAAATTGATAATCGATTATTCAAACCTCGGGTCGTTTTCTCAAGGAATTGCAGGGAGATATGTTCTTATTATTGGTTATGGGTTTTTGTAAATTGGGATTTTGAAAGTGAGGAACAAGTAAATTCAATGACAAATAAAATAAGTAATTAACTATAAAATAAACTTTTGGTAAGATATGAAAATTCGGAAGTCCTATCCCAGTTACTCCTATGAGAATGAAAGTTAATCCCACTTAGTTAACCTTTGCGTAAGCAAGGGAAAGTCAAGTGAACTAATTGGTTATATTTCCCAAGTCCTAGCCGATTCCTAAGAAAAGACTAGAGTTAGTGGAATTCCAGTTAATTAGCCGACATAACAATCAATCATGAATAGTTGATAACTCAAGAGCTTTCAGTTAATCAATTAAAGCTAATAATGTGGAAAGCTAAATTGAAATCATAAATATCTGGAATACCTCAAGTAACATTCATTCAAAGCAGTAAAATCTAACATGGAAAAGTTCATAAGCCAATTGGGCAACATAAATCAGATACAAATAAAAGCATTAAAGTATCTCAAAGTAGAAGAGAAACATAAATCATTGAACCTGGTATGAAGAGACAATCCTAATCCTAATAGAAATCCCAATCCTAAATCCTAAGACAGAGGAGAGAACCTCTCTCTGTCTCTGAAAATTACATCTAAAACAAAAAATTATGAATTATGAAAGCATAATTATGAATGGATGCATTCCCCCACTTTATAGCCTCCAATCTGTGTTCTATGGGCCGAAAACTGGGTCAGAAACAGCCCCGAAATTGCTGTTTGTGAAATCTGGTCCGTACAGGTCGCGGCAAAGTGACGCGGAGGCGTCATCCACGCATTTGCGTGGAATGAGATTCGCAGATGCGACGCATCCGCGTGGAGTGCACGTTCGAGTCACCTATCTGTACGGCCACTATAAAGAATTATATATCAAATCGAATCCCTGGACGTTAGCTTTCCAATGCAAGTGGAACCGCATCATTTGGACCTCTGTAGCTCAAGTTATGATCATTTTAGTGCGAGAGGGTCAGGCTGACAGCTTTGCAGTTCCTTCAACTTCTTGTATTCCTTCCACTTTTGCATGCTTCCTTTCCATCATCTAAGCCATTCCTGCCCTGTAATTCCTAAAATCACTTAACACACATATCAAGACATCTAATGGTAATAAGAGAGGATTAAATAAAAGGAAATAAAAGTCAAAGAAGCATGTTTTCAATCAAAGCACATAATTAGGAAGGCAAATACAAAACCATGCAAATAGTATGAATAGGTGGGTAAAGAATAGATAAAAACCACTCAATTGAGCACAAGATAAACCATAAAATAGTGGTTTATCAACCTTCCCACACTTAAACATTAGCATGTCCTCATGCTAAGGTCAAGAGAACTAAAAGAGTGAAGGAGAATGGTAAGAATGTATGAAATGCAACCTATAAATGCAACTACATGCTAAGATGTTTCTACCTACTTGGTTAAAAATAAATAAGTTCTCCAAGACAAACATAAATCAAATTTTACTAATTCAAATCATATAAAATAAAGACAAGTAGACTTGTAAGAAGATAGCTCATGAAAGCAGGGAACATAGAATTAAGCACTGAACCCTCACAGGAAGTGTATATGCACTCTAATCTCTCAAGTGTATAGGGTAATTCACTCTACTCTTCTCTAATCATGCTTTCTAAACTTTGTTCTTCATCTAACCAATCAACAAATATTTAGTACACCAATGCAAACATCATGAGGTCTTTTCAGGGTTGTAATGGGACTGAGGTAAAGGTAAGGATGTACATATAAGGCTAAGTGAGCTAATAGAGTAAATCCTTGATCAGTCTAAGATCTCACCTAACATACACACTTTATATAATTTTAAAGTTCTTTACCTAACTACCCAAATTTTCCCACTTTTGTATTACATGCTCATGTATCAAACTTATTTTTTTGAATTTGGTCCCATGTGCATTGGTTCTTTTTATTTTGCAATGGGGTAATTTTTGTATCCCCTTATTTAATTACTTAATAAATTTTTTTTTATTAATGCACATGGTAATTTAATTATTTTGATTTCACATGAGCATGCTTCCCAAATTTTCAAATAACTTATTCAATTTAATACCTTTTTCCTATCATCCCATGTTCCCATAAATTTTTCCACACTTAGTTGATACACAATTTCTATCTTAAGCTAACCAAGGATTCAACTTGGAATTTTTAATTTATTTTTCTGCTTAAGGCTAGTAATGTGGTAATAGAATAGAAGGGGATTAAAAGGCTCAAGGGGGCTAACAAGGGTGATGTAAAAGGTAGGCTTATTTGGGATAAGTGAGCAAAAATTCAAATAATGGCCTCAATCACATGCAGGTATGTATCTACATTCTATATTGGACATATAGACTGAAACAAAGTAAAGATTACAATCATAGAGAAGAAAACACACAAGAATAAAATATTTATGGTTAAATAATATAACCATGTAAATAAGCTCAAATATCACAGGTTGTGTGTTCTAGCTTTTAACTATGTTCCAAATACAACTTCCAAACAAATTTAACATTTAAATTTTGATTTAAATTAGTGAAATACTATAAAAATGTCTTGAAAAAGAAAATATTACTTCAACCAAGTAGTGACTAAATGCATAAAATTAAACAAACATGCAAATGCAACAACGAACAAACAAAGAGAATAGAGTATTGGTGTTGAAAAGGAGGTAACTAACCCCTAGAAGTCGGTGTCGACCTCCCCACATTTAAAGATTGCACCGTCCTCGGTGCATGCTAAGATGTGCAAGTGGATGGGGGTTGTGGTTCCGCAACTGGTGCTCTTTTTGTTCCTTTCCTTGCTGGTGGTTTAGGAGTAGCTTTCTCTTTACCCTTCTTGGTGGCCATCCTGAAAAGGAAAAAAAAGGTAACTTTTAAAGCTAAGGGTTAGAGCAAGGAAGAGAATGGGAAAGGTGGTAATCAGTGCACAGTAAAAAAGAATGATGGTAACACATGGTCATGACTACATGTGAAAAGTCATCAATGGAAATATATCAAGTGCATGTAATGACAATTAAATACAAGATGTTTATTGGCATGCTGGCAAAGGCATGAGTAGCATAGATCAAGCATTCAATGCAATGTCCAAGTTGGATTACCAAGCCTTTCAAACTAATAACATGTTTGTATGGACAATTATAAATAATTAATAAAATATAAAAAGGGTTTTGTGAAAAAAAAAACAGGCATGAAAGTAGGATAACAGAAAAGTAGTACGTGATGCCATGCGGGTTTTTTCACAAACACTTAATATGCATGGTAAATAAGTTATTGAAAGTATTAAATTGAACATGCAAGCAACCCTATAAAAAGTAATATATAATTGTCAAACAATTCCTTAATAATCCACAAATAAAATAATGAACCAAATAAATTTCCAATACCAATTAAAAGAAAAAGAAAGAACAAGAAAGAAAAAGAAAAAGAAGGGAAAGAAAATATTTAGATTTGGAAAAGAAAAGATAAGATAATTGGTTGATCTGTATAAGTTGCGCGGCGTAAGCGACGCATACGCGTGAGTGACGCGGTCGCGTGGTGCGCGATAAGGTCAGGTGATGCGGACGTGTGGGGCACGCGATCGCGTGACCTAATTTATGCGATTGGCGCGAGTACAGCCTCGCGTTTGAGCAACTCTCTGTTTGAAACACTTTTTGCCAATTTTTTTTTGGTGACGCGGTCGCGTGGTTAACGCGATCGCGTGGATGGCCATTTTTGAAAACGACACGACCGCGTGGGGAACGCGTTCGCGTGGGTGGACTTGGTCTTACAGCACGAGTCCAGCCCCATTCCAGCCTAATTTACTGCCAAACACTCATTTACGTCGATTTTCAGGGCACGCGTTCGCGTGGGTGACGCGGACGCGTGGGAGGCATTTTTCTCACATGACGCAGACGCGTCAGCGATGCGGTCGCGTGGATCAATTTATGCCAAAGGCACGCCTCCATCCACGCTCTCGCGTGACTCTCTGTTCACTTTTCTTTTCTTTCCAAGGCACTGGTGACGCGGACGCGTCAACGACGCTGCTGCGTCGCGTGCGTGCTTTCCCTTTTTTTTAATGCAGTATGCAGAATGCAAAATGATATGGATGTTATGAGTAATTTCAGGTTCAATGAAAATAATATAAAATAAAAACAAACAACACGAAATAAAATTGAAAAAGAAATTATCACACCATGGTGGGTTGTCTCCCACCTAGCACTTTTAGTTAAAGTCCTTAAGTTGGACATTGGCGAGCTCCTTGTCATAGCGGCTTGTGCTTGTATTGATCCAGGAATCCCCACCAATGTTTGTACGTCCAATATCCTCCGGGATCCCAAACTAGGCGCAAAAAGCCTTCAAGCAAGCTAAAGCAAGTGACAAGGCCCCAAGAGTATTGATTTCTAGATTGAATTCCAGGGTCCCAAACTTTGCTTTTGCACCCGTCTTCTTGTTGATCATTAGTGTTCCAACCGGGTGGCAGGCAATCTGAATTCTCACTAAAGCGGCCAAACAACTTCCTAGACCCATTCAGTTGAGCTCTACACCAACCTTTGCATTTAAACTTAAAACTTCCAACCATAATGAACCTTGCAGGGCAATTCTTACCACTGACCATCTTCCTCTTACTCTTAATGCCACAAAGAGCTCTAAGTTGGCCATCCGTCTCCAGTAGCCCATATTCAAGTGGAATTAGAAAGTTAAAGGATATGAATTTTACCCACTTGAATGTTGTGAAGGATAATGGCAACTTAGGGGGAGGGGTTTCTAATGAACTTGCAAGCTCCACTCCTTTGTACTCTTCTTTGACATCTTCCACCTCTTTGCAAGCTTCTTCAATTTCAACCTCTTCCTCTTGGTAGCTTTCTTCTGATTCAATTTCTTCTTTATTGTTCACCAAGGGCATGGGAGGTTGTGCTTCTTCTTCTTTAATCTTCATGTCAAGTTCAATAGGAGAGGATGCAATTGTAGATAAGAATTCATTAATGATTGAATCCATCTCTTGATCGTCTCCTTCAAAGTCTTCAACAATGATATGCTTTGGAGGTTGTACACCCTCCTCAACATCAGTTTCAAACGTCTTTGAAGGAGGCTCTATAACTTGACTTTCCCATGGAGGTTCAGCATCTCCTAAGTCTTCAACCACTTCTTCTTCAATTGCGCTGTCAACTTCAAGGGTCTCTACTACCTTCACCTTTAGTGCCTCCTCTAGCTCCTTATGAAGTAGGGATTCGCGAAGATGATCTTTTCTCTCTTGTTCCATGTCAATAGTATCAGTGGGATCATGTTGCTCTTGGATTGATGGATGTTGGTGCTCTTCCATGGATGGTGGTGATGGGATGGGTGGATCATTATGTGGTTGAGATGGAAGTACATTGGAGCTTGAGGGTTGAATATTGGGGGTATTTGGTGGTCCGATTTGGGCGGCGTGAGCTTGTATAGCAGAGTTTAGATCGGCAAATGCTTTCTCCATGGAGGTTTGGGGTAGATAGGAGGGTTCATTTGTTGGGAGAAAAGGTTCATAACATGGAGGTGGTTCCTCTTGATAAGGATATAGAGATGGTGTATATTGAGGTGGTGGTTCTGGGTATGGTTCATATGGTGGTTGGTGTGGTGGACAAGGGTTGGGGTCATATGGAGGTGAATGGTGGAAAGGGGCTTGTGAGTGTGGTGGTTCAAAGCTATGTTGAGGAGGTGGTTCATTGGCATATGATGGGGCTTGTTGGTAACTACAAGGGAGTCCACCATATCTATCATCTTGGTATGCATTATAGAATAGTCTTCGTCCATGATATCTTGGAAGGTGTTGTCGCCTAAAGGGTTGATCAAATCCTCTTGGCTCCGTCCATCTTTGATTGCTTTGACCTTGATACATATTCCTGTTATAGCTTTCTCTTCCTGCAACATAGTTGTAACCAGACTCATAGCCAAAGGGGTGAGAGTTCATAGTAGTAGGAGAAAATAAAAACAAAAATTAATAAAAAGAAAATATTTTTTTAATAAAATATGATTTTTGAAAAAGATAAGAAAATATTTTTGAAAAAGATATGATTTTTGAAAAAAAGATAAGATAAAATTTTTGAAAAAGATATGATTTTTTTTGAAAAATATTTACAATAACCAATAATAAGGCACACGTTTGCAATTCCCCGGCAACGGCGCCATTTTGAAGAACTGAAGATTGATGGTTTAGAAGTTATAGTAAACTCTCGTTGTAAGTATAGTTACTAAACCAAGCAATCAACCTTTCTTACAAACGTTTTGGTTGTCACAAGTAACAAACCCTTTTAAAATTGATAACCGAGTATTCAAACCTCGGGTCGTCTTCTCAAGGAATTGCAGGGAGGTATGTTCTTATTATTGGTTATGGATTTTTGTAAATTGGGGTTTTGAAAGTGAGGAACAAGTAAATTCAATGACAAATAAAATAAATAATTAACTATAAAATAAACTTTTAGCAAGATATGAAAATTCGGAAGTCTTATCCAAGTTACTCCTATGAGAATGAAAGTTAATCCTACTTAGTTAACTTTTGCGTAAGCAAGGAAAAGTCAAGTAAACTAATTGGTTAGATTTTCTAAGTCCTAGCCAATTCCTAAGAAAAGACTAGAGTTAGTAGAATTTCAGTTAATTAGCCGATATAACAATCAATCATGAATAGTTGATAACTCAAGAGCTTTCAGTTAATCAATTAAAGCCAATAATGTAGAAAGCTAAATTGAAATCATAAATATCTGGAATACCTCAAGTAACATTCATTCAAAGCAGTAAAATCTAACATGGAAAAGTTTATAAGCCAATTGGGCAACATAAATCAAATATAAATAAAAGCATTAAAGTATCTCAAAGTAGAAGAAAAACATAAATCATTGAACTTGGTATGAAGAGACAATCCTAATCCTAATAGAAATCCTAATCCTAAATCCTAAGAGAGAGGAGAGAACCTCTCTCTCTGAAAACTACATCTAAAACTAAAAATTATGAATTATGAAAGCATAATTATGAATGGATGTATTCCCCCACTTTATAGCCTCTAATCTGTGTTCTCTGGGCCAAAAACTGGGTCAGAAATAGCCTAGAAATCACTGTTTGTGAAATCTGGTCCGTACAGGTCACGGCAAAGTGACGCAGAGGCGTCATCCACGCGTTTGCGTGGAATGAGATTCGCAGATGCGATGCATCCGCGTGGAGCGCTCGTTCGCGTTGCTTATCTGTATGACCACTATGGAAAATTATATACAAATCGAAGCCCCGGATGTTAGCTTTCTAATGCAAGTGGAACTGCATCATTTGGATCTTTGTAGCTCAAGTTATAATCGTTTTAGTGCGAGAGGTTCAGGCTGACAGCTTTGCAGTTCCTTCAACTTCTTGTATTCCTTCCACTTTTGCATTATTCCTTTAAAGAAGGTGATGAGGTTCTCCTCTATAATTCGAGGCTTCGTTTTATGCCTGGCAAGCTCCGCTCTAGATGGGAAGGACCTTTCAAGGTGAAAGAGATAAAGCCCTATGGAGTGGTGGAGTTGTTTGATCCTAAAAGTGAAGCAACCTTCAAGGTGAATGGACATAGCGTGAAGAAGTACCATGGCTACAAGCTCCCAAAAGAGCTAGAGGTGTTCCTATTGGCGGATGCACCTAGAGAAGGAGAAGCTTGAGCGACTAACCGTCCAACTTAAGGACGTTAAAGAAAAGTGCTTGGTGGGAGGCACCCCACCGTGGTAAGATCTTCCTTTTGTATACCATCTTGCTTTTAGTTTAGATTCTTGTGAATTTTGTGATTTCTTGATGTTGTTGATTGCTTAGGAATTCTAGTTGTTGATCTTGTTAGATAACTAGGATGCTTAGATAGATTTCATTATTTTGGTATGGAAGAATTGTTGAAGTGGAGAGAATTCTATGTTTTGAATGGTGCATGAATTTGTGAAGTGTTCTCTTGCCTACTAGCTTGAACACCTGCCAAAAATGTGTTAGAATAGCTTCTTCTATGTTTTTAATAAAAAAAACAAGGAAAAATGGCATCCACGCACGAGCGCACTGTGCGCACCCCTTGCAACTTGACCATCGACGTGCAAGCGCACTGTGCGCGCACGAGCCGATGGTGCACTGGGAAGTCCCTGGTATAAAAATCCAAGAGTTGTGCCGAACTTGTGCCATTCTTGTGCCTCATCTGTGCCCGCACCGATGCGTCCGCGCACTGCGCGCGTCCGCGCCGGTAGCCAACCCCGATCAGGCACGCGTCAGCGCACTATGCGCGTTCGCACGCCTGTGCCGTCTCTCAACTCTGGTACAAATAACCCGAGACTTGTGCCAACTTTGTGCCAATCCGGTGCCAGAGGCACAACTATACTCGCGTGTACGCACCAATGACGCGCACGCATCCCTCGCTCCACCTTCACCGACGCGCCAGCACACTGTGCGCGCGCGCGTCGGTTGCGCGAGTCAGCCTTTAAGCTGCGTGCCCTGCTTCTCTTCCTCTCCCACCTTCTTTCTTATTTCCTCCTTCTTCTTTCTCCATCACCTCTCTTCTCTTCCTTTCCACACTTCACCACCACTGTCTCCAGTTACTCACCGGCGGCCACCACCTCTTCCGGTGGCACTCCATCTCTTCCCTATCTTTCTCATCTTCAAAAAGAAAATTTACCTTGTTCTTTTACACTTCTCAAGGCTCTACCCCTCCATATCTCATTTATTACTTTCTTTGCATCACTTCTTTTTCTAGTTAGTCTCTTTCCTGTTGTTATTTACTTATTTTCTCTTTTAGTTACTTGATTATACCACTTGCTTTTTGCTTGTTTACGTTTTCCTCTTTTTGTTTTCCCATGGATGTTGAACTTGAACTTTGATTACTTTGATGGATCTTCATGATTGTTTTTCATTATTTTTGTGAATGGATGATGTTGTGTGATGATTGATACTTTATTTTGGGCTTCTAATTGGTTGAAGTATCTCATAATTGCTCATTTCTTATTAAATGCACACCAAGTGTTCGAGAAAATGCACGTATGCCATCTTGGTTTATTCTAGTCATATATCTTCAATTTGGTGCTTCCTCCTCATTCACTTGCTCTCTTCTAAGTGCATTGAACACATTTTGCTTATTACTTGCTAATTAGATATTCATTAAACATGACTTGCTCTTTGTTTTGGATGCTTGAGATCATTCCTCTCATGCCATATTGCATGCTTTACTCCCTCTTGCATCCCATGCCAAGTGTTGTGACCCATGCTTCTCTGACTACTTTGTTGCACTATTTCTTTTGGGCACACCTCTCACTTGCATGTTTGTTGAGTTGATCCTTTGCGTTTAACATTTTCCTTTTTTCCCCTCCTTTTCAGGATGGCCACCAAGAAATGCAAGGAGAAAGCTTCAAGAAAACCAGCCACAAAGAGGGCACCCTCAAAGTCACGCTCTAAGACGCACTCTTCAGTAGAAGCCAGACCTCTATCTAAGAAGGCGAAGGCACCTGCTCCTATTGATGACAATGAGAAGAGCAAACCGGCAAAGGATTCTTCAAGATTCCCCAACCGCTTCTATGAACTTGTGTTCCCCACCATGGTTGAGAGGAACTATCATGCTGAGCATCTACTCGCTCCGCCGGCCAAAGTTGCTCCTTGCATTCTACCCTGCATTGAACAGCGAGGATGGGAGTTTCTTCTGAGAAAACCACAAGAGGTCAACCTCTCATGGGTGGTAGAATTCTACACTAACTACTATCTTTCCTCTCTTCAATCAGTATACGTGCACCAAAAGTAAGTCTCAGTATCGGAAGAGGCTATTCAGCAAGTGCTTAATGTCTTACCAGTACCAAGTTACATGGATGGCTACCAAGAGGTCTTACATCAGCGAGAGAAGACTGGATTTGGCTGGGACTCGATCCTCCAAGTCATTGCTGAACCAGAAGCATTTTGGACCCATGGTCAACTCCGGATGCGACCCAAGTGTATTGACGCACGTTTCCTCACTGTAGAAGCTAAAGCTTGGGCCCAGATCCTATCTCACTATGTCCTACCTAGCACCCACAAGTCGTCCTTCACGGTGGATCTCGTTCTGCTTGTTTGGTGTGTTCTCATGGGAAGACCAATGAACATTCCGCTTCTTGTCAAGCAAGCGATGGGTCAAATCCATGACCGGGGCAATTTGCCATTTCCAGCATTGGTATCTGATTTAGTTGCTGCTGCGGGTGTTCCTTGGGAAGCCACGGACACGAAAGCTATAATTTTGGCTAAGGGCGATGTGGTCCCAAGCGGAAAATACTTACATCTTCCCATGAACAAACCAAGCATTGACATATGATGAGCGGATAATTTATACGCTTTTTGGCATTGTTTTTAGGTAGTTTTTAGTAGGATCTAGCTACTTTTAGGGATATTTTCATTAGTTTTTATGTTAAATTCACATTTCTGGACTTTACTATGAGTTTGTGTGTTTTTCTATAATTTCAGATATTTTCTGGCTGAAATTGAGGGACCTGAGCAAAACTCTGATAAGAAGGCTGACAAAGGACTGCTGATGTTGTTGGATTCTGACCTTCCTACACTCGAAATCGATTTTCTGGAGCTACAGAACTTCAAATGGCGCGCTCTTAACAGCGTTGGAAAGTAAACATCCAGAGCTTTCCAGCAATATATAATAGTCCATACTTTATTCGAGATTAGATGACGTAAACTGGCGCTCAACGCCAGTTTCATGCTGCATTCTGGAGTCAAATGCCAGAAACACGTCACGAACCAGAGTTGAACGCCAAAAACACGTTACAACTTGGCGTTCAACTCCAAGAGAAGCCTCTTCACGTGTAAAGCTCAAGCTCAGCCCAAGCACACACCAAGTGGGCCCCGGAAGTGGATTTCTGCATCAAATACTTACTTCTGTAAATCCTAGTAGCTAGTCTAGTATAAATAGGACATTTTACTATTGTATTAGACATCTTTGGTCTCGGTTTTATTCCATTATTCATCTTAGGAGACTATTGATCAAGTTTTGGGGGCTGGCCATTCGGCCATGCCTGGACCACCATCACTTATGTATTTTCAACGGTGAAGTTTCTACACACCATAGATTAAGGGTGTGGAGCTCTGCTGTACCTCGAGTTTTAATACAATTACTACTATTTTCTATTCAATTCAGTCTATTCCCATTCTAAGATATTCGTTGCACTTAACCATGACGAATGTGATGATCTGTGACACTCATCATCATTTTCACCTATGAACGCGTGACTGACAACCACTTTCGTTCTACCTTAGACCGAGCGCATATCTCTTGGATTCCTTAATCAAAATCTTCGTGGTATAAGCTAGAATTGATGGCGGCATTCATGAGAATCCGGAAAGTCTAAACCTTATCTGTGGTATTCCGAGTAGGATTCAGGGATTGAATAACTGTGACGAGCTTCAAACTCGCGATTGTTAGGCGTGATGACAAACGCAAAAGAATCAATGGATTCTATGTTGGCATGATCGAGAACTGACAGATGATTAGCCGTGCTGTGACAGAGCATTTGGACCATTTTCACTGAGAGGATGGGATGTAGCCATTGACAACAGTGATGCCCTACATACAGCTTGCCATGGAAAGGAGTAGGAAGGATTGGATGAAGGCAGTAGAAAAGTAGATATTCAAAAGGAGCACATCATCTTCATACGCCTATCTGAAATTCCCATCAATGATTTACATAAGTATTTCTATCTTTATTTTCTGTTTATTTATTATTATTATTCGAAAACTCCATAACCATTTATTATTTGCCTAACTGAAATCTACAAAATGACCATAGCTTGCTTCATACCAACAATCTCCGTGGGATCGACCCTTACTCACGTAAGGTTTATTACTTAGATGACCCAGTGCACTTGCTGGTTAGTTGTGCAAGGTTGTGAAGAAAGTGCTGAGTTATAAACGCGCATACCAAGTTGAATGCCATTATTAGAGATCACAATTTCGTGCACCAACATAGCCCCACCATCTATTATTCCTCCCACCTCATCATCACCACCGCAGCAAAGATCCACCCATCAAAGGATAGAAGATCTACACCGGAAGATTGATAGATATGAGCGGCGCAACCAACGCCGATACACTTACATCAAGAAGCTTCTGCGCTGTGTTACCCCTAGCATGGAGGAACCCGAAATATTCACATCCACCTCCAACCCAAGTGATGGGAGCTTTGATGAAGGGGATAGTGAAGGTTTCGGTCCCGACCGTCCCTTGTGCATTCTTAGTAGCACGAAGGACCGTGCTAAATTCTAAGTGTGGGGAGGTCATTTGACCGATCTCCATGGGTAACAATCTCTTCCTTTCAATACCCATGGATTTATCTTTTGCTTAGTAGTTAGTACATTGCATGCGTAGTTAGTCTTGCTTGTAAATATTCTTTGCATGGTAGTTAGTCTCTATAGATTTGCTTGGTCGAATAATAACTTCTTCCCTAAGAAACTGTGTTTTGGGGTACCCTACCAATTTGAAGAAAATTTTTTTTTTGTGTTGAACTTGCTTCAAGAATGTATTTTGGAACATAGTGATTGAGCTAAGAACACAAGCATGTAAGTTTTGAGCCTATTGTATGGTTATATTTTCTAACCATTAATTCCCATTCTTGTGTGCATTATTCTCTCTCTATGATTAAAATCCTTGCTTTGTCTGATTCTATATGTCCATTACTTGTGTATGAATACATTTACATGATCGAGGCCATCATTTCAATAGTCACTTTTCCCAAACGGCCTTAACCCTTTTATCTACCATTGCTAACCAATTTTGAGCCTTTGATAAACCCTCTTTGTTTCTAAAAAAGAGCACATCAACAACCCTAAGTGGAAAACCATGAATGTCCCTAAATTTGGATCCTTGATTAGCTTAGGTGAGTTAGGATGTGTATCATTTGATTGGGAGGGTATACTTGGGAACTTGGGTAGATATAGAGGTGTATTCTAATTGAAAACTCTGAGATTTGGGAACATACTCATGTATTGAATGGTTGAACCATATGCATTTTGTACATGAACCCCAAGAAAAAGGGGATCAAAAAAGGAGAAGAATTTCATATGTGTATATATGAGAATGTATGAAAAAGAAAAGAAAAGAAAAGAATATATATATATATATATATATATATATATATATATATATATATATATATATATATGAAAAAAAGGGAAAGGAAATAAAAGGGGACAAAAATGCCCTAAGACAAAGTAGTAAAAATAATGCATATGGGATGTAAATTGAAAGGAATGCATGAGTGTGCAAAAAGTGAAACTCAAGGGTAGCTAGGTAATGCATTGTAGTTGTATAGGTTGTTTGATGTGTCTAGTGGGATTTTAGGTTAATCAAGGACTCAAATTTTAAGCTCACTTGACCATATGCATCCTTACCTTCACCTTAGCCACGTTACACCCCATGATAAGACCTCATGATACTTGTAAGCATGCATTAAGTACTTGTTGATTATTAGATAGAAGACAAATCTTGAAAAGCATGATTAGGAGAGGATTGAGTGACGAACCCTATACACTTGAGCGCATAGAGTAGATACACATTCGGCGAGGGTTCGATGCTCAACTCCTTGTTCCCGGCTTTCACAAGCGTTCGTTTAGCAAGTTATATGCACTTCATAGTGATATTCAGTTTGGTAGGATTCATGAACTACACATCATTTTCACCCCATATGCTCACATGTGTTCTTGGAGGATGGATTTACCCTTGCCAAAGTAGATAGACAATTTTACATTAGTCGCATGCATTCGCTTAGGTAATTCGCATTTCATAAACCCTTTCTCACCATGATCTTTGGTCTTTTTATTTTAAGCATGAGGACATGCTTGGTTTAAGTGTGGGGAGGTTTGATAAACCCGAATTTTGTAGTTTATCTCGTGCTTAATTTGGGGGTTTTTTGTCAATATTTCTCGCACTTATTCACAAGAAATGTATGGTTTTGTGTTCACTTCCTAATATTGCTCCATGATAGAAAACATGCTTATTTTGCCTTAGAATTGCTATATTTTGATCCTTTTTATTGCCATTCGATGCCGTGACGTATTTGTTGAGTGATTTCAGAATTAATAGGGTAAGAATGGCCTAGAAGAGAGAAAGAAAGCATGCATAAGAGGAAGGAACATGAAGATTTGGATTTTGGGAACTGCATCACCGATGCGCACGCGCACATCACGCGCAGACGTGGATGAGGATAGCTGGAAGCGGCGCGCAAGGATGGATGCATCCGTGCAGGCCAAAGAATTCCAACCGATGCGCACGTGCACTTGGCGCGCACGCGTGGATCACAAAGGCAATCGGCGCACACGCACGCATGGCACCCAGGCGTGGGAAGCTGCACGTGACCTCATTAAAAGAAATCATGCCTGGCGATTTCTGGGGCTCATTAGGCCCAATTTCAAGCTATTTCTACATGGAAAAAGACCCAAGGATGCTAGGGAGAAGGGGGGATCAATCATTTTGACACTAAGACACATTTTCTCGTTTTTTGGGTTTTTTTGTTCTTTTAGAGAGAGAAACCCTTGTTCTTCTCTAGATCTAGCTTTAATTTGATCTTCCCTTGTTAAATCTGAATTGGATTTTATAAATTACTAGTTTTGATCGTTTAATTTGAATTCCTTAGTATACTTTTGCTTAGATCTTGTGTTAGTTTATGGATTCTTGTCAATTGTCACTTTATACCCATTGCATGAATGTTGTGAATCTTGACTTGTTGATGTTACATTGATGATTTCTATGCTTAATTGTATTGTTTGTGTGATTGTAAGTTGATATTTGTTAGTGGGTATTTGTTAATTTCAATCCAATTGCAATTTGAACATGTCTTTTGTTAATGCTTACCAAGTGTTTGATGAATTGTTTGCCTTGATTATGGAGTAGTTCTTTTTACTCTTGGCTTAGGCCAAGGGAATTGGGTAAACTTGAGTCATTGGGTCTAATGGATTTGATGATTTGGGAACCCTTAGTAGTCAATTTGATAGCCATTGACACTAGCCTACTACTAGGTTAATTAGTAGTGAGGTTAGACCTTATGGGTAGATGTTGACCAAGCCATTTAACTTACTTCAAGTATAGAAGTAGATTTAATGAGTTTGGCTCCTCATAATTGTCAAGATATGGTTATTAGACAAGGATAGTGACCCCAATTTCCATGTCTAGCCAAGAATTGTTTTTATCATTCTTATTTGGAAAACCAAAAATCTTCATTGTCTTACCTTAGTTATAGTTCTTGTTTAGTTGAGAGTAGAATTAAATTGAATGTTATCTTCTTAGTTTGAAATTGCTCACATCTTGCTTAGTTATTTGAATTAATTCCTTGCACTTTAGATTACTTGTTTGCTAAGATTCCTAGTTTACTTTCTTGCTCATGACTTATAACCCCGAATTTCTAACCAATGTTGAAGCACATGTTTGCCCATTCCTTGTGAGACGACTCGAGGTTTGAATACTTTGGTTACTTTATTGGGGTTGAACTTGTGACAACCAATTCTTTTCTAAATTTGATCCTCGAGGATTGTTGTTGGTAGAGCTATACTTGCAATGAAACTTCATTGAGAAATTCTCTTCCAACGCGATTCCCGTGGCCATTATGTATGCACAAAAGGTTGTGCACACGCACGCACGGCTGTGTGCTTCCTCCTTGTTTTCTTCATGTTTTCTCCCTTTTTGCATGCTTTCTTCCACTTTTGTATATCCATTCTTGCCTTTTTGACCTGAAATCACTCAACAAACATGTCATGGCATCAAATGGAATAAAAATGGAAATTAACTGCTCAATTTTACCACAAAACGCATATTTTCATATTTAGGTTCAATTTAGGGAGCAAACACAAAAGTATGCTATTTTTGTGCTTAAGTGTAGGTTTATGTGATGAAATCCACTCAACTCAAGCCAAATATATCAAAAAATATGGACTCATCAATTCCCCCACACTTAAACAATAGCATGTCCTCATGCTAAACCAACAAGGAGATTGATCAAAGGGAAACAACTTATTGAATGCAACTACATATATGCATGCAAGCGTACTATATGCTATCTATATCTATCTATCTATAGTTCCTATCGATTTGGTGAAAATAAACAATCAAATTCCCAAACAAGTATATAGACATATAGGGCTAAGCAAAGAATTAATTCAATGCAATCAAAATCTAAAGAGTTGATTTACTCATCAAAATAAAGCAACTTGCAAAAATACATGATAAGAAGGATGGAAACATAGAGTTGAGTGATCGAACCCTCACTAGGTGTGTATACACTCTCAACGCTCAGTGTTTTAGGGTTTAATCACTCAAGTCTCCTCTAATCATGCTTTCAAGGATTTACTTTTCATCTAACAATCAACAAATATGTGATGCATGAGTGCAAGTATCATGAGGTCTTTAGAGGGTTGTAATGGGGTTAGGGTTAAGGTAGGATAAATATGGCTAAGTGGACTAAGGAATTGGATATTTGATTAGCTCAAGTGTCCAACTCAACCTATATTAACCAAATCACAAACTATGCAACCTAACTTCCCATTCCGTTTTATACACATTCATGCAGCTCTTTCATCCAAATTTACATATGCATTTCTTGTTCACTTTTTTTTCTTTGGGGCAACCTTTGTCCCCTCTTATTATTTTTTTCATTTTATATTTTTTTTCTATGACCAATGCATATGGTTAAAGCAAATTGATACATGAATGTGTACCCATTTTTCAAATTTTTCAATAAGTACCCAAAATAAACATTTTCTCTACCAATACTTCCCAAAATTTCCCCAACATTTAAATGAAACATACTCTTCAACCTAAGCTAATCAAAGATGCAATTCAAGGTAATTTCATGGTTTTCCGCTTAAGGCTGTAATGTGGTGATATTACAAACAATGGGGTCAAATAAGGCTCAAAGGGGTTTACAAAGGTAGATGCAAGGGTAGGTCTATATGGGTAAAGTAAGCTTAATTCAAAAATGGCCTCAATCATGCTAAATGCATTCAAGACATCAAACACAGGACATAAAATAGTGGTTAAAATGTGTAACCACTCATTAAAGCTAAAAAACTCACAAGGTATTTTGTTCTATGATAGGCAAAATTGTGATTTACACTTTTTATAACTCGAACAATTCTTAGTAATGGCTCCAAAAACTTGGTGCACACTATTATGGTTCACTCACATTATTCACAACTTTGCACAACTAACCAGCAAGTGCACTGGGTCATCCAAGTAATAAACCTTACGTGAGTAAGGGTCGATCCCACGGAGATTGTTGGTATGAAGCAAGCTATGGTCATCTTGTAAATCTCAGTTAGGTGGATAATAAATGGTTATAATGGTTTTTGAATATAAAGATAAATAAAAAATAAAATAAAGACAGAGATACTTATGTAAATCATTGGTGGGAGTTTCAGATAAGTGCATGGAGAGGCTTTTGTCCCTTCTGAATCTCTGCTTTCCTACTACCTTCCTTCAATCATTCTCACTCCTTTCCATGACAAGCTGTATGTAGGGCATCACCGTTGTCAATGGCTACTTCCCATCCTCTCAGTGAAAATGGTCCAAATGCTCTGTCACAGCACGGCTAATCATCTGTCGGTTCTCGATCATGTCGGAATAGAATCCATTGATTCTTTTGTGTCTGTCACTACGCCCAACAATCACAAGTTTGAAGCTCATAACAGTCATTCAATCCTTGAATCCTACTCAGAATACCACAGACAAGGTTTAGACTTTCCAGATTCTCAAGAATAGCCGCCAATAATTCTAGCTTATACCACGAAGATTCTGATTAAGGAATCCAAGAGATATTCATTCAATCTTAGGTAGAACGGAGGTGGTTGTCAGGCACACGTTCATAAGGACGGATGATGATGAGTGTCACGGATCATCACATCCATCAGGTTGAAGTACGAATGATATCTTAGAACAAGAATAAGCTTAAATTGAATAGAAGAATAATAGTAATTGCATTAATTCTCGAGGTACAGCAGAGCTCCACACCTTAATCTATGGTGTGTAGAAACTCCACCATTGAAAATACATAAGTGATGGTCCAGGTATGGCCGAATGGCCAGCCCCCTTGAATGATCAAAAGACCGAATGGTCAAAAGACTAGACACTAGTATAATAGTAAAAAGTTCTATTTATACTAAACTAGCTACTAGGGTTTATAGAAATAAGTCTAAGTGCAGAAATCTACATCCGGGGCCCACTTTGGTGTGTGCTTGGGCTGAGCTTGAGCTTTACACATGCAGAGGCTTCTCTTGGGGTTAAACACCAAGTTGTAACGTCTGTTTAGCGTTTAACTCTGGTTTGTGACATGTTTCTGGCGTTTTACTCCAGAATGCAACATGGAACTAGCGTTGAACGCCAGTTTGCATCGTCTAAGCTCGAACAAAGTATGGATCATTATATATTGCTGATAAGCCCTGAATGTCTACTTTCCAACGCAGTTAAGAGCGCACCATTTGGAGTTCTGTAGCTCCAGAAAATCCATTTCGAGTGCAAGGAGGTCAGAATCCAACAGCATCAGTAGTCCTTTGTCAGCCTGAATCAGATTTTTGCTCAGGTCCCTTAATTTCAGCCAGAAAATACCTGAAATCACAGAAAAACACACAAACTCATAGTAAAGTCCAGAAATGTGAATTTTGTATAGAAACTAATAAAAACATCCCTAAAAGTAGCTAGATCTTACTAAAAACTACCTAAAAACAATGCCAAAAAGCGTATAAATTATCCGCTCATCACAACACCAAACTTAAATTGTTGCTTGTCCCCAAGCAACTGAAAATCAAATAGGATAAAAAGAATAGAATATACTATAAATCCCAAAATATCAATGAATATTAGTTCTAATTAGATAAGCGGGACTTGTAGCTTTTTGCTTCTGAACAGTTTTAGCATCTCACTTTATCCTTTGAAGTTTAGAATGATTGGCATCCATAGGAACTCAGAGTTTAGATAGTGTTATTGATTCTCCTAGTTAAGTATGTTGATTCTTGAACACAGCTACTTTTATGAGTCTTGGCCGTGGCCCTAAGCACTTTGTTTTCCTGTATTACCACCGGATACATAAATGCCACAGACACATGACAGGGTGAACCTTTTTAAATTGTGACTCAGCTTTGCTAAAGTCCCCAGTTAGAGGTGTCCAGAGCTCTTAAGTACACTCTTTTTACTTTGGATCACGACTTTAACCACTCAGTCTCAAGCTTTTCACTTGGACCTGCATGCCACAAGCACATGGTTAGGGACAGCTTGATTTAGCCGCTTAGGCCTAGATTTTATTTCCTTGGGCCCTCATATCCATTGATGCTCAAAGCCTTGGATCCTTTTTACCCTTGCCTTTTGATTTTAAAGGCTATTGGCTTTTTCTGCTTGCTTTTTCTTTTTCTTTCATATTTTTTTGCCACTTTTTTTTCTTTTTTTTCACAAGCTTTGTTCTTCACTGCTTTTTCTTGCTTCAAAAATCAATTTTATGATTTTTCAGATTATCAATAACATTTCTCTTTTTTATCATTCTTTTAAGAGCCAACAATTTTAACATTCACAAACAACTAGATAAAAAATATGCACTGTTCAAGCATTCATTCAGAAAACAAAAAGTATTGTCACCACATCAATATAATTAAACTAATTTCAAGGATGAATTCGAAACTCATGTACTTCTTGTTCTTTTGTATTAAAAACATTTTTCATTTAAGAAAGGTGAAGGATTCATGGAATTATTCATAGCCTTAAGACATAGTTACTAAATACTAATGATCATGTAGTAAAGACACAAACATAGACAAACATGAAGCATAAAATCAAAAAATAGAGAGATAAGAACAAGGAAGTTAAGGAAGGAGTCCACCTTAGTGATGGTGGCACCTTCTTCTTGAAGGACCAATGATGTCCTTGAGCTCCTCTATGTCTCTTCCTCGCCTCTGTTGCTTGATCCCTAGTGATTCTGGTGCTCATATCCTTAGTTGCTCCCAATAATTGTGTGGAGGAAAATGTATCCCCTGAGGTATCTAAGGGATTTCTTGATGAGGGAATTCCTCATGCTGTTGTTGAGGTCCATGAGTGGGATCTCTTGATGTGCAGTCAAATGCTCTACTACTGAGCTATGGACCCTTGAGATGAATCTCTCCATCTCCCATGGCTCAAAGGTGAAAGCTTTTGTCTTTTCTTTTCTCTTTCTAGAGGTTTCTTCGGCCTTATGTGCCATAAATGGTTATGAAAAAACAAAAAAGCTATGCTTTTACCACACCAAACTTAGAATGTTGCTCATCCTCGAGCAAAAGAAGAAAGAATAGAAGAAGAAGAAAAAGATATAGAGGAGAGAGAGAGGTTTATGGTTCGGTCATGTAGGGTGGGTTTGGGTGGGAAGGAGATTTTGAATTTGAAGGTAGGTGAGGATCCTGTGGGGTCCATAGATCCTGAGGTGATCCTGTGGGGTCCATAGATCTTGAGGTGTCAAGGATTTATCATCCCTGTACTAATTAGGCATGTAAAACGCCCTCTACATGCAATCCTGGCGTTTAACGCCAGACTGAAGCTTGTTTCTGGCGTTAAACGCCCAAATGTAGCATGTTTCTGGCGTTTAACGCCAGCCTGATGCTTGTTGCTGGTGTTAAACGCCAGCTTTCCTCAGGGTGCAATCCTGGCGTTTAGTAATGGCTCCAAAAACTTGGTGCACACTACTATGGTTCACTCACATTATTCACAACTTCGCACAACTAACCAGCAAGTGCACTGGGTCGTCCAAGTAATAAACCTTACGTGAGTAAGGGTCGATCCCACAGAGATTGTTGGTATGAAGTAAGCTATGGTCATCTTGTAAATCTCAGTTAGGCGGATAATAAATGGTTATAATGGTTTTTGAATATAAAGATAAATAAAACATAAAATAAAGACAGAGATACTTATGTAAATCATTGGTGGGAGTTTTAGATAAGTGCATGGAGAGGCTTTTGTCCCTTCTGAATCTCTACTTTTCTACTACCTTCCTTCAATCATTCTCACTCCTTTCCATGGCAAGCTATATGTAGGGCATCACCGTTGTCAATGGCTACTTCTCATCCTCTCAGTGAAAATGGTCCAAATGCTCTGTCACAGCACAGCTAATCATCTGTCGGTTCTCGATCATGTCGGAATAGAATCCATTGATTCTTTTGCGTCTGTCACTACGCCCAACAATCGTGAGTTTAAAGCTCGTCACAGTCATTCAATCTCTGAATCCTACTCAGAATACCACACACAAAGTTTAGACTTTCCATATTCTCAAGAATGGCCGCCAATAATTCTAGCTTATACCACGAAGATTCTGATTAAGGAATCCAAGAGATATTCATTCAATCTTAGGTAGAACAGAGGTGGTTGTCAGGCACACGTTCATAAGAACGGATGATGATGAGTGTCACGGATCATCACATCCATCAGGTTGAAGTATGAATGATATCTTAGAACAAGAATAAGCTTGAATTGAATAGAAGAATAATAGTAATTGCATTAATTCTTGAGGTACAGCAGAGCTTCACACCTTAATCTATAGTGTGTAGAAACTCCACCGTTGAAAATACATAAGTGATGGTCCAGGCATGGCCGAATGGCTAGCCCCCCTAAATGATCAAAAGACTAAATGGTCAAAAGACTAGATACTAGTATAATAGTAAAAAGTTCTATTTATACTAAACTAGCTACTAGGGTATACAGAAATAAGTCTAAGTGCAGAAATCCACTTCCAGGGTCCACTTTGGTGTGTGCTTGGGCTGAGCTTGAGCTTTACACGTGCAGAGGCTTCTCTTGGGGTTAAACGCCTAGTTATAACGTCTGTTTGGCGTTTAACTCTGGTTTGTGAACCTACCAACTCAAAATTAAACTAATCCTAAACTAACTAAGACAAGCAAGCATGCAAGAAATCAAGACTATAAACAAAGAGAAAGGGTAAGAAAGATGTCACCATGGTGTGGTGTCTCCCACCTAGCACTTTGGTTTATAGACCTTGAGTTGGACTTGTTGAGGAGACTCTTGTTAGTGTGGCTTGTGTTTCCACTCCTACTTGAATCTCCATCCAAACTAGGTCTTTAAAGGTCCTCTGGGATCCCATATTATAGTTTCACGTTCTCCTTCTTGCAGATTTTTATGCTCCAAGCCGGATGGACAACTTCCCAATTGACCCTTGTAGTACACGAACATCCTCCAAAAATCACCCAATCGAGCTCTACACCATGCTTGAATCCCACTTCTTGATTTGGTTTTCTTGAAGAACTTTAGATTCTCTTGACTACCACCATCCTTTCTTCCAATATGTACCAACCCAAGAAGGACTTTGAGTTGGTAGTCCGTCTCCAAGATAGCATATTGGTGGGGGCCAATGAAGTTTAATGGTGAAATTGCCACCCACTCAATATGCTCTTGGTTGTCAACTCCTTCATTACCAACCTCTTCCCCATCACTCAAGTCAAAACAAGGAGGTTGTGAGAAGTCTACCTCCATTCTCTCTCAAACTCAATGGAAAGAGACTCATTAGGATCATTGAGGGGATTGACCAAGGAGGACAAAAAATCACTTATGATGGAATTCTCATTTTGATCAATCTCCCTCAACTCCTCCTTTTTCTCCTCCAATTCCAACACTTCACTTTCTCCCTCTTGTTCCAATTCATGCTCTATCTCTTCTTCTTTCCCTTGTGGCTCTATGTTCTCCTCTTTACTCCAATCTTTAGTTGATCCATCACATTCCTCAAGAGGAATGCCCTGATTGAATGAGCGGAGTAGGATCAAACAGTTCACCGCTTTGACTATGGTTGCCACGAATTGCTCTTGTGTCCTTCAGAATCCTTCTTGCTCTTGGATAAAGGCTTGAAGGTCTTGTGGTTCTTAGATCAAGGGTGGAAAATCTTCACATTGGTGTGAAATTTGGGGTTCATAATTTGGGAGGAAGGTTGTATGTGTGGGAGGTGATTCATGTTGGTAAGTGCTTTGAGGTGGTATGTATGGATGTGGTTGTTGGTAGTGGTGTGGTGTTTGAAAATGTGGTGATTGAGGGTTGTGTTGAGGGTATGGGTCATAGGTATATGGTGGTGGAGGTGTATAGTCATAGTAAAATCCACCATATCCTAGATTTGGATATGCATATTGGTGAGTGCTTTGTTCAATGTGGTATAGAGGAGGTTTCTCCTCCCAAAATTGATGCTCCAATCCCATGATGCAATCTAAAATAGAAGTTATCAATCCCTACAAAATGATCACAACCAAACTCCAAACCAAGAGGGTGATAACTCATAGAGAAAATAGAAAATAAAACTAAAGACATCAATTAACAAAAGAAACAAAATCCTAAATAATAACAAAAACAAGAAAACAACCCAAAAAGTATCTATTTACACTATGGACATATTTACAAAAACCCAAATTAGGACACTCATGACGCTAGCTCCCCGGCAACGGCGCCAAAATTTGATGATGGACCAAAGCGGGTTAGGAATTTTTTTTCTCAAAATTAGAATTGGTGTTGTAAGTATAGTTCCAAACCCAACAATTGACCAATATCAAATTAAAATTCAAAGATGTCACAATTCAATAGAAAATTTACCGAGAGTATTTAGACTCTCGGGTCATTCTTCCTAGGAACTAGTGGCAACAAGTGCATACCATTTTGGTTGTGGAAAGCATGGGGGGTTTCAATGATTGAAGTAAACAAATAAAGAGATAAAAGAACAAGACAAAATTGCAATTAATAAACTAATAAAGGAATAAAAGAACTATGTATGTAATTTAAACAAGTAATGCTATAAAATGATAGAAAAGTGGTTCAAAACATAAATGAAACCTTGACTTGGGATGAGTTATGGAATCCCTTCCTTGCCATAACCACAACTATGATAATTATGATGGATTAATTTCACTAAGTCAACCCTTAACATCGAAGGATAAGTTAAGTGAGCATAATTGTGATTAATCCACAAATCCTAGCTAACTTACCAAATTAATTGGTAAAAAGCTAGCGTTAGTGGAAACAATAACAAGTAACAACCCAAGAATTATCACTAAATGTTGGACATTATGACTCTAGTAATTCATAGACTCATTTTTCCCAAGCCAAGAGGTGGAAATTATCCCATAACTAAAATTAGCATTTTATCAAATACATAGATGGCATAAACATAAAATATGGCAAAATAGGGAAAATGATAAAAGCTATGAACCATAAATGATTAAAATCAATAAAGGCAACTCAACTAAACATATAAAAGCCATCAAATATCAAATTAAACAACTAGGAATTCAAAATTGCAAAACTATGTATATTAACAAATGAAACTAAAATATATGAAAGTGTAGACAAAGCAAGGTAATAAAAAGAAACAATTAAAGAAATACTTACAATGTTAATTGCAAAATCCAAAGGCAAGACTTGAAGTATAAAATACTACAAACCCTAATTAAAAATCCTAAGAGAGAATTTCCTAATCTACACAACTCCTACACATACTATGTATTTTTTCCTACTCTAAGATGGCTCTCTTTCATATGGCATGAAGTTTCCTTCATATAGCACTTGATTTCAGCATCCAAGCCTCCCAAAATTGGGCCAAAGGCCTCCAAAATTGTGCAGTACATGTTTCATTAATGAATACATGTGCAGGGACCTGTGCGAACGCACAGATGTGTGCCTCCGCACACTCGGCTGAAAGTTCTCTTGTGCGTACGCACAGGTACTTGTGCGCACGCACACATGCTAATTTTCTTCTTGTGCGTACGCACAAATGGTTGTACACACGCACGTGCAGCTGTGTGCTTCCTCCTTGTTTTCTTCATGTTTTCTCCCTTTTGCATGATTTCTTCCACTTTTACATATCCATTCTTGCCTCTTTGACCTAAAATTACTCAACAAACATGTCATGGCATCAAATGGAATAAAAGTGGAAATTAATTGCTCAATTTAAGCACAAAAATGCATATTTTCATATTTAGGTTCAATTTAGGGAGCAAACATAAAAGTATGCCATTTTGGTGCTTAAGTGTAGGTTTATGTGATGAAATCCCCTCAAATCAAGCCAAAATATATCGGAAAATATAGACTCATCAGGAGGTTTAGTTGCTCATGGCTTAGAGAGAAAACTAGGATTAAGAAAAAATGGTAAACTGTAGACTGATATACGTCAAAGAGAAGAGAGCCCAAAGGGCTGAATCTTTTCCCTTTTATATCTAATCCTAATTAATGTAAAATATATTTTCTAAAACTAAATAATATCTTTTCCTATTTGTAATTAAAATAAAAGTTTTAATCAAAATAAAAATGTAATCTTCGAGCATTCTTTTTCTTTGGCGTGGAGACCATTGCTCAATTCTAAACTGGCGTCTAAATTCAAGAAATTGAAGTTAGGCGTGGCCTTGGCAGCACGTCTTGGAGAGTAATTGCTTTATCTGGTGCCTAACTTGGAGAATCCCAAGTTAGGCACCACTAAAACCGTACAATCTGGAAAAGAAGTAAAGATGATTATACATAGTTGGAAAGCTCTAGAAGTTAGCTTTCTAATTCCGCTAGAATCAAATCAATTGGATCTCTGTAGTTCAAGTTATGTTTGTTAGTGTGCAAGGAGGTCAGGGTTGACAGCATCATCCACTTTCTTCCTCTTCTTCTATACAACTCTGTCAAATCCGTCCGAATACTACCTGAAATAAATAGAAGTGCACACAACTGAAAGTAGCATTCATCATGGCTAAAAAAAGTATTTAAATCTTGATTAAAATTAACAATTCAAATGCAAATTCGCTAGGAAAAGATAGGAAAGATGCTCACGCATCATCTTGACATTCTCCCAGAGGGTTTTGTTCAATTATGTTAAGAAGCCAAGCTTTCCCCTTGAGGCTTTCTGCCTTAAGTCCTATGTGGATCTTCTAACTTCTAACAAATTACTAAATTCTAAAATGTTTTGTCAGTGTCATATATACTTATAGGGTAGATTATGCATTTAAAAAAGTTTGTGTTTATGTTCGACAGATGCTAATACCATTGTTAACAAGGGTAGATCTGATCGGCGAGGTTGTTAGTAAGGAAGATCCTAGGAACTTGATCACTAGCAAAGGGAAGGAGACTAAGTGGTTGGTTATCATCTTTCAAAACCTCGAGTATGTATTATATGAACATTTAAAAGTTTAAGTTAAAATTGTTTTCTTGACAAGTTATGGTAATAGAATCTTATTCTTGGTTCTGTTATACTTAGGAACTATAGGATCAATTGCATTTTATTTGGTGAGTTAGTTGATCATCTCCTACCGCACCTTGAAGAGGAGAGAACCTGAACCACTTATTATTATGTTGCAATATTTTAAAGCAACGAGGTGGAATGAGAAACCATCGATGTAAAACAACTTTGAAATCTCGAAGGTCCATATTAATCCCGAATTAACAGAAGTCATCCAATTCAAGAGCAAGTTAGTGGTTTTGATTTTCTATATGTTTTGATTTAGGAAAAAGGTAAACACTTCAGATTTATCTAGAATTTTGTGACCATTAATGATTGTAGGTTATGCAGTCCTATCGCATCAAGTTCGACCAAGATCAGCCAAGTGTTATCTCCTAATACATGGTTTGCCTTAGATGAGTTAAAACACGGAAGTGTGGCTGTCAAGACAGTATAGGAAGCTGTTAATTCCACAAAGGTTTAATATGGTTAAAATTTACACAATTAATTTTGATATCGATACATAACACTACTGTAAATTGATTAAATACCAATCTTATTCAAAACCAATGATGATTCATATCCTATATTATTTTCACATCGTTGTAGGAAGGTCCCATATGGATATTAGGGACAATTGTATCCATCAATGCAGGAAAGGATGATTGGTTTTACAAATCTTGCAGAAGGTGCCCTAAAAAGTTGAAACCCCCATTAGAAACAGATATGAATGTGGCAGGTGCATGTCATTTCTCCTGTTGGTGCACGAAATTGTGATCTCTAACAATGGCATTCAACTTGGTATGCGCATCTACTAACTCAGCACTTTCTTCACAACTGCGCACAACTAACCAGCAAGTGCACTGGGTCATCCAAGTAATAAACCTTACGTGAGTAAGGGTCGATCCCACGGAGATTGTTGGTATGAAGCAAGTTCTGGTCATCTTGTAGATCTCAGTTAGGCGGATTCAAACGGTTTATAAAGGTTTTCGAAAGTAATAATAAATAAAACATAAAATAAAGATAGAAATACTTATGTAAATCATTGGTGAAAATTCAGATAACTGTATGGAGATGCTTTGTCCCTGTTGAATCTCTGCAACATACTGCTTTCTTACTTTCAATCCTTCTTACTCCTTTCCATGGCAAGCTGTATGTAGGGCATCACCGTTGTCAATGGCTACTTCCCCTCCTCTCAGTGAAAAAGGTCGAATGCTCTTGTCACAGCACGGCTAATCATCTATCGGTTCTTGATCATGTCGGAATAGAATCAATTGATTTTTTTGCGTTTGTCATCACAACCAACAATCGCGAGTTTGAAGATCGTCACAGTCATTCAATTCCTGAATCCTACTTGGAATACCACAGACAAGGTTTAGACCTTCCGGATTCTCAGGAATGGCCGCCAATAATTCTAGCTTATACCACGAAGATTCTGATCAAGGAATCCAAGATATATGCGCTCGTTCTAAGGTAGAACGGAAGTGGTTGTCAATCACGCGTTCATAAGGATGGATGATGATGAGTGTCACGGATCATCACATCCATCAGGTTGAAGTACAACGGATATCTTGGAACAAGAATAAGCTGAACTGAATAGAAAATAGTAGTAATTGTATTAAAACTCGAGGTACAATAGAGCTCCACACCCTTAATCTATGGTGTGTAGAAACTCTACCGTTGAAAATACATAAGTGATGAAAGTCCAGGCATGATCGAATGGCCAGCTCCCATGAATGATCAAAAGACCGAATGGTCAAGAGACTATATTGTCAAAAGACACCTAGTACAATAGTAAAAAGTTCTATTTATACTAAACTAGTTACTAGGGTTTACAGAAATAAGTAATTGATGCAGAAATCCACTTCCGGGGCCCACTTGGTGTGTGTTTGGGCTGAGCTTGAGCTTTACACATGCAGAGGCTTCTCTTGGAGTTAAACGCCAAGTTATAACGTGTTTTTGGTGTTTAACTCTGGTTTATGACGTGTTTCTGGCGTTTGACTCCAGAATGCAGCATGGAACTATCGTTGAACGCCAGTTTTTGTCATCTAATCTCGAATAAAGTATGAACTATTATATATTGCTGGAAAGCTCTGGATGTCTACTTTTCAAAGCCGTTGAGAGCGCACCATTTGGAGTTCTGTAGCTCCAGAAAATCTATTTCGAGTGTAGGGAGGTCAGAATCCAACAACATCAGCAGTCCTTTGTCAGCTTCCTTATCAAAGTTTTGCTCAGGTCCCTCAATTTCAGCGAGAAAATACCTGAAATCACAGAAAAACACACAAACTCATAGTAAAGTCCAGAAATGTGAATTTTACATAAAAACTAATGAAAACATCCCTAAAAGTAGCTAGATCCTACTAAAAATTACCTAAAAACAATGCCAAAAAGCGTATAAATTATCCGCTCATCACCTGTGGGATAGGAAGACCACACAGTTGTGTAGAAAGTCAGCGGAGAAGATTGTTTATGAGGATGTAAGTAAAATCTAAGTTCATAAACTTACATTGCTTTAAAATTATATTTAATTATGTTGTGTATTTAGGAACTAGTAACATTAAGATAATTGTTTTGATCTATGTACTTTGTTAGGGAGTTGGAGAAGATGATTACCCACCATCGCTAGACAATATGATGGATAAACGAGTGTTATTTAAACTAAATGTGAAGTCTGAAAATATAAAGCAGTATGATCCAGTGTACACAGTGATAAAAATTTGTAACGAGGATATTATCAGGAAAAAAAAGCTAGAGAGCCTTCCCAACAAACTGAATGCTAATGAAGGTGTCATTATCTCAACGTGTTCTTACACACATTGTTGTTCTTACTTTGGTGAATTGTTTAATGCGTTATCTAATTTTTAATAGGGTTTGTCTATTCTTAAAAGCATGACTACATCAACTCGATTGACATTTCGGACATCATGGTCAATCTTACGAGTGATACTGATACTCATCTTACTATGGTCAGTTATCTAAACACTTGACAATGTGATTATAACCTGCATATGATGAAAGAAATATGCATTACATTCTGTATACATATTTTTTAGTGTGGTGTGTTTTATATAATATTTCTATGTTAAAGATTTTCTGCTGAAGAAACTGTTTTCAGTCTCAAGTTCAAAACATCAGCTAAGAGAATTATTAGCAGTGTAAAAATTGGCAACATCAATATTAACCTGCTTGAGGAGGAAGAACAAAATCCCACTAATAGGCTCAAGAGCAATGGGACGAAAAAGATGAAATCTCAGCTTAATGATTCTGATGTTTAACAAAATTAGACAGCTTTGTTAGTAACAAATAGCTAATCTGCCTATTTGTTAATACATATATCTTAAACCTTCTATATAGAACTAGAATTTCTGTCTAGAATAGAAGTTTGGTGATTAGTAGAGTATGATATTATATATTAGAATCTATGTTTTGTAAACTATATGTTGTTATCATGCAATTAAATTTGAATTAATTGATATGACACATGAACATAATTGAATATACATCATTCGAATAGTACATAAAGGATTATAATTCTTTCCTTCATGCACTTATTTTTTGGTTTTATGAAGAGAATGGATAGGAGAATAGCCTAGACACTGCTAGGTGAAAATTTTTTTCAATATCACTCATATAACTTATATATATATATATATATATATATATATATATATATGACTTTTGGTAAATACAAAAGTGATAATAGTAAAAAGGAATATCATCCAACAGTGAGTTTAAATAAGTTGAAAGAAAAAGTTCAAAGCAATATCCCAAATGTTAGAAGTTATGGCATGTAGAGCACATTCCATGAAAAACAAAACATACGACATAACATTTGTATTATGACAAGTCTCTAACTTATAAAAATCATTAAATCTAACCTATTATGTGGCAGTGTATAATAAAACATCCTCTAATATATATACTTAAACAATTAGAAAAATATGTGAACTAAAAATCAAACGCCACAATTGGATAATGCACATTGAGCTAAATTGAATGAATATCTATTTAAGTTATTGATTTGACCTACTATTTGACAGTTAAATAATATGGACCTATATTATGAGTTTGCTATGAGTCGAAGTTGAATCCTAAAAATTAAAATATAGATTTTTAATAGGATAAAAATGTAATTGGACAAGAATAAATAGGGTAAAATGGGGACTAAAATAGATAATGACATTTAGGAGAATCTTTCATAAATTGAATGTATCAGAAAAATACATAATATCACTCTCAAATTTTAACCATGAGCTGATTATTTGAAGTTTTTTATCCGATTAAAACCAGATAGCCACAACTCATGGAGTTGGATCTGATTATTAACTGTTGACAAAGAAGAAAGTCATGGAAAAACTCCCAAATGCTTCTTATTATTAATTATTTATTTCTCATATGGTGTTACAAAATTTAATGACAGAGAATGAAGACAATTATTAAATATAAAGTGTATTATGTATACTAACAATATTAATTTAATTCTATTAATAGTAAGATCTCCTGTATGAAGTTTTGGTTTTGAAGTCTTTATTTAACATCATAAACATCACAAGAATGGTGATCAAGGTGATGCCATGTTTCATAATAATTAAGTAATATCAATATTACAATTTTTTTACATAAGCAATGTACATTTGGATTGACAATTATCAAAAGGAGAAAATTTAGTTTTTAAAAAAGTTTTATAAGTTTGTAGGCTTCAATGGAACACATATACAGTAAACCCTAAAAAAGATACTATTGTAGGGGTGGATGTTGTGATATAGAGATTTTCTTCATAATAGTAATTTAACAATACTGCCATGAAATCAAAGTTAAAAAATAGTTTTCTGATATTTCATCATATTAGTAAGTTGGAAAAAATTGAAATACTTTGCATGAAGAGTGTCAAGACCAATTTTTGTTGAGAAAAAAAATAAAGACGCATGATCACATTGTTAATATTGGATATAGTGCAAAATCTAAACAACTTAGCAGAAAGTGTGTCAAGTCTAATTGTTTGGAATAGAAGAAATAAAGTGCCCTGATCACATTGCCAATGTTGGAGATAAGTACACCTAAATAATGAAGAAAGTTATTTGCGTGATACTATAATGCAAGCTATATTAGAATGGTATTCTAACTGGCTAGAAGAAATTTTTCTAAAACAATAATCATTCAATGCCTTGATGAAATCAAAAGTAATTTAACCATGCCATACTAATGATATTATGAGTAATAATTTCAAATTTAGAAAAGGTTGCTAACGTATAGATCTATGATTTAGAAGGTGACCTTAAAGTAGTTTTGAAGAAATTAGGATAAAAATAAGCTGGTGTATACTAAGCCCGATTTCGCATACAGTTTGGGCTACATCTTACTAATACATCTGTCAAGAAATGAGGTTAACAGGGGATTTTATCAAAAGTAAGCATTTAAAGTTATACCATTGTATAAAGTTGTAGTTTTATTGGTCATGAAATCTTATGCTACACACTCATCATGCAAAATGTTCTAACTCATCACAACTAATGAATTAAACAAATTATTGGTGTCTGATTGCCCTATTTTTCTTCGTTTCTTTGAATAATTAGTGACCACAAATAGATTGCTCCAAACTGTATTAAAAATGTATCCCCCTAAATGTAAGGAATAAACTAAGTTTGTCAAATACATTTCACAAAGCTTCCAAACTCTTTGTCAATAATAGACTATTTGGTGCTTAATTCAAAATCTCTTATAGGGCTAAAACAATTAGGTGTAATGGCACAAATAGAGCACCTTTAAAGTATTATTACATGAATAAAGATGAAAAAAACTTCAAGCATTGATTCAGTAAGATTTAATAGAGTCATGATAAAGCATTTCTTGAAAAAGCATTATTCGATATTACTTTTTTAAAAGAATGGAGGAAGATTTCCATGTTTCCAACAAAGATATTAAAATAACATGACAAACAAGTACTTTGATCACATGGTCAATATTCATAAAACATATATCATAATAAGGAAGAAATTCAGAGTCTAGGTACAACAACGATCCAAGCTCTATTTGTATGGTGTTCGAACTGACAGAAGAAATTTCTTTAAACTAGCAATTAGTCAGTGCTTTCACGAGGTTTGAGGTTATTAAGGGATACCATACATATCTTATTACCAGTAATAATTCAAAATTTAGACCAGGTTGCATAAGGGGTGGTCAGAATTATGTGGCTCAATGCTGCAGAAGATAATATTACACCAATTTTCAAGAAACTAGAATAAAGATAATATTGTGGATACTAAAACCATTTTTTATGAAGTTTAGGTTAAACCTCACTAATATGGGAAGCAAGAAATGATGTTAACAACGGACATTTGTGATTTTTTATGTCTAGTGGAGGACTTTATCAAAACTAGGTGACTATAACCAAAATAATTTTGGTGGATTGTAGGTTATATTGGTCAGTAAATATTATGCTAAACACTCACCATGCAAAAAGGTTCCACATCATGACAAGGAATGGCATTAAAAAAATTATTGGGCTCTTCTTATCCAAATTTTCTTGGTTTCTTTGAATGATGAGTGTCCCCAAATAGATAGTTTCAAACTGAAATACAAATATATCGAAACGATATAAGGAAAGAGAATCAAAACCACTAATTCAATAAAATTTAACATAATTTTGGTAAAGCACTTTATGAAAAAAAGTTGTTTGAAGAGTAAAGATTAAAAATTGATGAAGATTTTCATGTTTCCAACAAAGATATCAAAGTATTTTGACAAATGGAACAATTTGCATGATGAGAGTCTAGTCAGGTTTTTATTTACAGAGGAAATAAAGTGCTCTGATCACATTGTCAATATTGAAGGGACACATATGATTATAAATAAGAAATTTATAGTATAGGTAAAACACCAACCGAGGCTTTATCTGTATGGTATTCTGCTTGATAAAAGAATTTTTTCAAAACAGCCATCATTCAATGCTTCCATGAATTCAGAAGCAACAAAGGGATGACATACAAATATAGAGAGAGTAATAAGTCAGAAGGTAAAATAGGTTGCATAAGGACTGATCAGTATAGGTGATGCAGAACTTGATCTGCAAGCAATTTTCAAGAAACTACGATAAAGTCAAGCTGGTGGATACTAAACCTGATTTTTCACACAGTTTGGGTATGACCTTACTAATTGACGTGGCAGAAATTGGCCGATTAAGAAATTAATGTAAGAAGAACGTTGCAAGTACAGTTCTTGACCAACAAAGATTCGCTTATCAATTTAGAAGGGTTATCACAAAATTAGAATAAAAATACTGGGAGTATGAATCCCAGGTCGTCTCCCAACGAGTTGACAAAAGAGTGCAGCTTATTGGTCAGAGGTTTTCCAAAAAATTTTTGAGTTTGAGAAACAAAAAAATAAATAAGAGAATTTATGTAATTCAAATAAAAATCTTGACCGGGAGAAGATTAATTGGAAGTTCTATCCTTGTTGGATTTTTCCCAAGTGTAATTCTAAAGGATTGTTGTTCTACTTTGTCATCCCTTAATTAATAAGGGAAAGTCAAGTAACTAACTAACCAACTATACCCTCAGTTCCTAATCCTCTCCTAAGGAAGGATTAGAGTTAGAGACTAGAATTGTTAGTCATTAACTGTCCATTAGGATTATCACTTGAGTGTTCCAACTCAAGGTTCTCCTCTTAATCAACTCCCAATCAAGTTAGGAAACTACTCCATTATCATGAATGTAAACTTCACAAAATTAAAAAGGGAATAAAACGAAGACATGATAGATAATAATTAAAAAGATCAATTAAAAATAAAAATGGTTCTTGTATGAATAAATTTTAAAAATAATCCAATTGTAACTCTGAACAAGGATTAAGGATATGAAAGAGTAAGGGACAAGAGAAACAAACTAGAATAATGAAGTCTTAGCGGAGGTAACAACTCTTCTCAATATCCAAATCAAAAGTAACCAGCAAATAAAAATTCTAAGAACTATGAATGTGAAGAAAACCATAGAGGAGGAGTAAAATCAGATCTAAAAACTAAAAACTATCCTAATGAGAATCTCTCTTGAGTCTCTGCATGTTCTCTAGCTCTAGTTTATGTTTCTGGGCCGAAAACTGGGTCAAACCTCGGCCCAAAATCGCCCCCAGCGATTTTTGTTAATTCTGCAGATCGCGCATGTCACGCGTACGCCTCGTCCACGCGTGCGCGTCATTCAGTGTTTTCCTTGCCACGCGTACACGTTGTCCATGCGTTTGCGTCATTCATGCAGATTCCGATCCACTTGTTCGCGTCAGGTACGTGAACGTGTCACTGCGATTTTCTCCATTTCGCGCTGTCGCGTGAGCCATGCGTCCGCGTCGGTGTTCGCTGGTCATCTCCTTGGTTTCTTGTGTTCCTTCTATTTTTGCAAGCTTCCTCTCTATTCTCTAAGCCATTCCTGCCCTATGAAGCCTGAAACACTTAACACACGGATCACGGCATTGAATGGTATAAAGGAGAATTAAAATACACAATAAAAAGATCTCTAGGAAGCAAGTTTTCAACCATAGAATAACTTTGGGAAGGAATTGTAATATCATGCTAATCATATGAATAAGTGGGTAAAGACTTGATAAAACCACTCAATTAAACACAATATAAATCATAAAATAATGGTTTATCACTAATAAATATAAATGAATTGAGTAACTTGCTAAATTTGTGATTCCTAAATATGAAAAAAAATTACTAACAAAATTGTATCAAAGCTTTGCCAAAAATATTATCTCACTTGTTGAATATAAATTTTTTTAATGGGCCTAAACTAAGCAGGTGTAGTAGCATAAACCGAGCAAAGTACTAAATAATTCATGAAGATAAGGTGTATAGTTGGATATAATTATTAAATCATGAATATTGATAAGATATTTTAAGATTCATGCTGACATATTTTTTGTAGCTTTGGTAAAGCATTAGAGGAAATTGATGCATGAGCATCTTGGTAGCTACTTTAGTGCTTTTTCATTAAATAAATCATGAATCTTGCTTATTAATCAAATATTTTTGTGGATAATTCTCAAATTAAGATTGCATGCAAAGAATCATCAAACATTAGTGATTTTTGGGTTAATTCATGATTATTAGAATCAAGCTTTGATGAACCTGTGTTTAATGATTTTTGCAGGAGCATAAAATTAATGAAGAATGGGGTGTGACATTTAGGATTTTGCAAAAGAAATGAGACACTAAATTAGCACAAAAAGAACAAGCAAAGGAAGGGTGGCATTTAGGAAGGCATTGAAAAATTGTATGGGAGTGTCGTGTGAACCAAGTGTGCTTAGCGTGTGAATCAAGTGCTTGGTATGTAGGTTGAAGTGTGACTAGCGTGTGGCTAGCATGTTTAAAACCACACGCCTTCGAGCCTTAATCAGCCTCAAGCTTGGCGTGGGAGCTAGCGTGCCTGGGAAAGGGCACGCTGGGCCACAATTCTAGAAGACACTAAAAGGCTCACAATAAGTGGCACTTGAACCACATGCTAGACTGACCTCTTCTCACTCGAATAAAGATAACTTGAGCTACAAAGGTCTAAATAAAGTGTTTCCAATGGTGTTAGAAATTTGATTTCCAGAGCTTTTCAATGAAATATAATAGTTCATAGTGGACACTGAAACTGAGGGTGCAAATTACTATTCTTTCAGCGTTGTTAACTCGACATGTACTCTGGCGTATGACTGGTGTGTCTCACTCCACATGCCTTCATGCTTCAATTTCCTGCAATCTAGGCGTGTGGAGTGGCGTGTCTAGGAAGTGGCACGCTGGGCCATTCCGCCAGACATACCTCTTCACCTTCGAAAGAGCATAACTTGAGCCATAAAGGTTTAAATGACGCGCTTTCAGTGGCTTAGAAAGATTACTTCTAGAACTTTTTAATGATATATAATAGTCTATAGTGGACGTTTAGTTTGGGGTCATGAACGATCCATTCTTTCAGCGTTGCAATCCCAGCGTGTGGAGAAAAGTGTGGACTGGAATCTAGATTGAAGTGGCATGGCGGGCCAATTTCCAAGGGAAATTTCCAAACTTTCAAATGTCACCAAAGTGCCACTTCAATGATACTCCATATTAGACCACTTCCAGTCTCCCAATTTCTTCATTTATTCTTCAATTTTTCAAGCATCTAAAAGAGAATCAAAACTTCACAAGCCCAATACAATTCCATCCAAGTCAAGTCACAATTCATAATCAATCAAGGCCACAAAAGACCGATTAGCAAGCAAGGAAGGTCACTAGTGATAGTTAGTTAAAAAGTGCATTTGATTATAATTTGAATATTTTTTTGAATTTATAATAGCTTATAAATAGGACCTTAGATACCTTTAGATAGACACCTTTGGAAGGGAGTCTCTGGACTTTCTTCTCACTTTCTCCCTCTCTTTCATTTTCTTTCATACCCATTTTGTAATTCTTTAGTTATGTGTTTCAAATTCTCTTTATTGCAGGAAAGAGCTCTGTTGCATTTCATGGATTAATATGATTTCTTCTTCTTCTTCTTCAATGCATCTTTCCATTTGCTTCTTTAGAAAGAGTCTTCGTTCTTCATTCTAAGGAATCAAATCTATTGAAAAATAATTCAATTCTAACTTGAATTTTGTGATTCTCTAGAAAGATGAATCATACAATTAAGCTTGAAACTATTTTTCCCAATTCTTGTGATTTTAGATTTGGATTTGATATGTGACATATAATCAACTAATATCTAGATTCATGAAATTATGTGGTAATAAATCAGAGGATATGCTTCCTCTCTTTTCATGAGCAATGATGAGCAGATATTTTATACACTTTTTGGCATCATTTTCATATAGTTTTTGTTATGTTTTGTTTAAGTTTTATTATATTTTCATAGGTTTTAGTGAAAAATTCATATTTTTGGATTCTACTTTGAGTTTGTGTGTTTTATGATGATTTCAAGTAATTTCTGGCTAAAATTGAGGAGCTTTGGAAAAGTCTGAGTCAGAGACAGAGAACGGACTGCAGATGCTGTCGGATTCTGACCTTCGTGCACTCGAAGGAGAATTTTTGGAGCTACAAAAGTCCAAATGATGCAATCTCAACGGAATTAGAAAGCTAACATCCAGGGCTTTCTAGCAATATATGATAGTTTATACTTTTCTCTGGAAATAAAGGTTCAAAACTAGCATTTAACGCCGGTACTTCACCCTCTTCCTGGCGTTGAACGCCCAAAAGGGAGTAGCTGACGTCCAATGCCCAAAAAGGAGTCCAAAGCTAGCGTTCAATGCTCAAGAAGGGTACTAGCTCATGGAGTCACCCTTACCTCAGACCAAACACTCACTAAGTGGACTCCAGAAGTGGATTTTTGCACTATCAACCTAGGTTATCATATTTTTGTACTTTTTATTTATTAGATTAGTATATATAGGAAAAGATCAACTATGTTTAGGATCTTCTACCTCATCTCTATCCATTCGAATACATTACTACTTTCTGTAAGATATGAGTCACTAATTTCCTAGGTTATGGTTAGGAGCTCTGTTGATTTCTATGGATTAATAATATCATTGTTCTATTTCAACCTATGCTTGATTCTATTCTAAGATGTATCTTCATTCTTCATCCTAATGAGTTGGGAGTGTAACTTGACCGTCATATCTATTTTACATGGTTTCGTGCGAGTCCTTGACGGGATAGCACTGAACCACAAGCTTGATTATACATCTCTTAGACGGCTAATCCATGACTTTGTTGGCGACTTGAAGACATCAGTTCAGTCGAGGTATGAGGCAATTAGGGTCTTTGTGGTATAGGCTAGAGTCAATAGAGTAGCGTTCTCTAATCCAGAAGATCCAACCTTGTCTGTGGCGCTTTGAGTAGGATCACCAAGGGAATGGACTGCTAGAGCTTCACCCGACCTGGCGTTTGATCTGAAGCATAGGAGATTAATGACCACTGACCTGGCGTAAGTCACTTATAGCCTGCCATGGAATGAATCATCAGAAGTTGGAGTAGACAGTGAGAAAAATTGATCCAGAAGGAGGAAGCATCTCCAAATCCTCAACCTTTCTCTCATTATTGAATTCACATTTATCTAGTAACACTTTATTTATTATGTTTTTATGTATTTTTTACAACAACTATATTTTCTATCCACCTAACTAAGATTTAAAAGATAGCCATTGCTTGTTCAAACCAACAATCTCCGTGAAATCGATCCTCACTCACCTGAGGTATTACTTGGACGACCCGATGCACTTGCTGGTCTATTTATGCGAATATTGTGGGGACAATTTCGTGCACCAAGCAATTAGATCAAGGAATTGGTAATTGATCAAGTTAAGAGAAATTGAATTACCAAGGAATTGGGATTCAATTACTTATGGTTTTCCAAGAAATCAATGATTGCATGATTGAAGAGGAGATGAAAGCTTTATTAATCCTAAGAATACAATATATCTTGATCCCAATGTTCTTTCTATTCTTAATTATTGTCATTTACTTTCCAGTCATTTACATTCATGCAATTTAATTTCTAGTTATTTACATTCCCGTCATTTACTTTCTTGTCATTTTATTACTTTTATTTACTTCTTTATCTAGTCATTTAAATTACCTATTGCTCATCATCCTAATATGAATTGTCTAACTAGAATAATCAATTAATTATTATTTGTTTAATCCATTAATCCTCGTGAGAATGATAACCCACTCACCATGGTATTACTTGATGCAATCTGGTATACTTGACGGTAGTTTTGCAAAAATTCTATATCAAAAATAACTTTAGTTGAAAAAAATTAGAACAGGGGAAGATTTTTAGCAAGTTAAAGAAAGTTAGAAAGATAAGAACCTTTTATGAATAGTTTATTAAATATATACGACATACTTATACTAGAAAAATACAATAAGCCCCCTTAAAAGATTATCATTAGGGTGGGAATCTCGAGTATTCCTTAAGTGAAGTTGGAATGATAGTCTTTGTTCTCCTACAAACAAAATATGTACTAAAAGAGTCTTCAAAAGAAGATGTAATTATCAAGGTTATCATATTAGTGCTAAATAATAGAATTATTTATTATTTTTGTCGATCCTAGACGGTGCAATATAAAAGCAAAGAATTAATGCCTTTGGAATTATTATAATTATGAAATGGATATTTTGATTAATGAATGCTAATAAAGTGTAAGTGAATACACGTTTTGCTATTATAGCAATAGTTTTTGCCACCATATGGAGATTATACTAAATAAGTTAAAAACAAGTGTCATCGATTTGAGAACCGAATAAGAGAGAGCACACAATCATTACTTTTAATAAGATTCAATAAGTAAATTATCTGAATATATATGGAAAATAATAGATGTAATGTTTATAAAGCTTATTTTCTTAAAGTATAGAAACTGACAAAGAAGATATACAATTCAGGAAACTTTAGAAACCGTGATGAAAGGCATGCATGTGAGAGAAAAAATATTATGTAGAAAAAGCAAACAAATTCTGTATTGCAAGATTATAGAACACCGCTACATGAATCCAAAAAAAAACCTTTGTCCAAACTTTATCATGTGTAACCCAGGAATTGTTTTAACAAGAATATTTTATTATATAGTGGTGATATGAAAAATGAGTACTTCACAAACTTTTACTCATTAACTCACCCCTTTCAAATGTGAACACATACATTAGCTATTCCCTAATTAATCACCACCGATAACACATCACAAACATAACAGTAGTAAAGCACCAACAACCCAACCATGACCTCAGAACATTTCAACTAGAATTTTAAGTTGTGTGTCTGCAATGGAAGGCACAACAACGAAGAAAGCACAACTACCTTATCTAGGTCAAGACATACTTTTGAAGATATTTACCAAGAGTGATCCAAAGATGGTGGAAAGATGTAGATGCTTAAACAAGACGTGAAATGGTAGGCTTTTTATCCCAATGTTTGCCAAGAATAATTGGTTCGAGAACAAAGACAAAAATAGGAATGTAATTATTAGAGTTGGTTATCTAGCTATGGAAGAAAATTTCATGTGGTTTACAAGAACCAATATCGATTGTTCTCACCAGATCCCTCTAAATATTTTAGTTGTGATAAATAAACTTAGTTGGTACTCGATTATTGGTTCTTGCCACGGTGTGCTCTTTATATATTTCTCTCAGGAATGATTGGATTCTAGTCTCCTAATTTGGAATACATTAATTCAACAATTCCATATCGTTTCTAATGAGGAAATGCAGCACTATTGCCATGTAATTTCTCTCTATATGTTTGGTTTCCTAAATGATTCAATGCAATATCATATTGTTCATGTATACAAGAAACACTACTCAGATACTAACATGTCACGGAGTCTCTATAGTTCAAATGAAAATGATTGGACTCATTATGGGATTGCTTAGCCCAAGGTCAGAAACTGGACTCCAAATCCATTATGGTCAATAGATTTGTATACTGGATTGGATGGGATGGTTTTAACTTCATTGACCTTCAGTAATAGCAGTATTTTCACTACAGCAACGGATGTTTTATCAAACCAAAGTCTCAGCTGAGGCGAAGTCCATGGACTATGGACTCGCACACTTTTACGATAGTGTTAGATTTATATCAACTGAGAAAGTTGGATATAACAAAACTGTATTAGTGTAGTCTATTAAGAGAGATTCCCAGAATCAACTTTAGTGGGAAAGGAAGCTTAGGATTTCAGGTCTTGGCATTCCTTACAAACTCACCCTATTCCTTGAAAAGGACATCATTTCAGTTATAGAATGTAGGACTAGATTTGCAAATGATGCTGAAAAAATAGACCTCTTACTTTCAAAACTAAGGAACCACTTTGTAATTAGGGAGCATTTGTTTCACGAGAGCTGGGAGGTCAATGTGTCCGTCAAGTCAGTCACGCTTCACGCGGATAGTCTTCAAAAAGAAGCTCCCAGGATCTTTGAGTTTTGGTAGGAGACCCTTCTGAATCACTGCACTGCATTCTTGTGTCAAGATCACAGTCTTCTTCTCATTCCAGCTTCTCTTCTTGTTAATGAGTTCTTTGAGGAATTTTGCATATAGAATCATCTGCTCCAATGCTTCAACAAGTGGGATATTGATTTCCAGCTTCTTAAAAACCTCAAGAAACTTGGGAAATTGTTGATCCTTGAGCTCTCTTTGCAACCTTTGAGGGTATGACAGAGAAGAAATATAAGGTTTCACCACCTTCTTCTGTTCTTGTGGATGCTCTTCCATGACTTGCTTTGCCTTCTTTGAAGCTGGTGGCTCTTCCTCCTTCTTTTTGAGCTTCTCCTGATCTTTTTCCTCTGCTGCCACTTCTTTCTTACTGCTAACCTTGTCATCCTCTAGTGTTCTCCCACTTCTAAGTTGAATTTCTTTGCATTCTTCTTTGGGATTTGGGATGGTATCACTTGGGAGAGAGTTGGTTGGTCTTTCAGTAGCTGTTTGCTTGGACAATTGTCCAATTTGTCTTTCTAGGTTTCTCAATGAAGCTTCATCGTTCTTGTTGGCTAACTCTTGGTGCTTCATCATTTTCTCCATCATCATCTCCAAATTGGAGATCCTTTGAGACTCTTGTGGTGGTTGGGGCTGGGCATGTGTAGATGGTGAATGAAAGTTATTTTGGTTAGTTGATGGGTTATTTGGTGGATAGAAATTTGATGGGGTGATTATTTTGTGATTTTCTGTATGGATTTTGGTTAGTATTTTAATGGTTTTGGTAGTTTGTGTTTCGGGAGTTGTTTTGGTTGGAATTTCTTTGCCAAGACTGCTGGTTCTGGTTTTCTCCTCACTTTAAATTAGGGTGGTTCCTCCAAGATGAATTGTAGGTGTCTCCATGGAAATCATTATGTCCAGCACTTTGGTTATGCATATACTGCACTTGTTTCGGTTGCTGTTCTTCATAGCTTTCCTCCTGCTGTCCCCACACAACTGGTGGTTGAGTAGTTGTGCTTACTGCTGCAAGCTGCACGCCATCCATCCTTTTTGACATCATTTCTATTTGTTGTTGGAGTTGTTGATGCATAATCTTATTTTGAGCCAAGATTGTATCAACTCCTTCAAGCTCAAATACGCCTCTCTTTGGAGCTGCTTGCCTTTCAGAAGAGTAAAGATACTCATTGTTGGCCACCATGTCTATAAGATCATGTGCCTCTTGAGCAGTTTTCATCATTTGTAAAGATCCTCCTGAAGAAGAGTCCAAAGCTTTCCTTGAACTCCTGGTCAAGCCTTCATAAAAATTCTGTAGCTACACCCATTCACTGAACATTCCCTTTGGACACCTTCTAATCAACGGTTTATACCTCTCCCAGGCTTCGTACAATGATTCTCCATCTAACTGCCTGAAGGTTTGCACATCAGTTTTCAGCTTAATGACTCTTTGAGGGGGGTAGAATTTGGCTAGAAATTTGCTAACTAAATCATCCCAGTTGGTGATGCTTTCTTTAGAAAAGGTTTTTAACCAATGTGTGGCTTTGTCTCTCAGTGAGAATGGGAATAATAAAAGCTTATAGATGTCAGGGTGGACTCCATTTGTTTTGACAGTGTCTCAAATTCTCAAAAACACAAAGAGGTGTTGGTTTGGGTTCTCAGTAGCACTTCCTCCATACTGACAATTATTCTGGACCAGGGTGATCAATTGAGGCTTGAGTTCAAAGTTATTAGCATGGACACTGGGGGTCAAGATACTGCTCCCACAATTCCTTGGGTTGGAATAATGTAAAAAGTTAGGACTCTTCTCTAAAGCTGGCCATTGTTGTTGGCCACATCCTCAGGTGGATTAGGGATATTACAATTCCCGACAATGGCGCCAAAAACTAGATGAGGAAAAAACAATTTCACACAAACAACAGGCAAGTGAACTGGGTCACATCAAGTAGTAAAACTCATAGGAGTGAGGTCAATCCCACAGGGTTTGATGGATTAAGCAATTTTAGTTAGGTGATGAATTTAGTTAATTCTGATAGTTGATGTTTTGGGTTGAAATTGATTGACAGAATGTAAATAGCAAGAAATTTAAAGGCTGGATGTAAATTGACAGCAAAGTAAACGACAGAAAGCTTAAATGACTAAAACTTAGAGTGCAAGAAATTAAAAGAGCTGAAACTTAAATTGTAAGAAATGTAAATAACTGAATCTTAAAGAGCAAGGAATTTAAATTGCAGAAGCTAAATTGCAAGATAACTTAAATTACATGAATAATAAAAGGCTTTGGGTGCTGAGAATCAAAACAGAAATAACCAATTGCAGATTAAAGTAAACGCAAGAGATCTGAATTGAAAAAAATCAAAGAAATTGATTCATCAGGGATTGGAGATGTTGTAATCCTTCATGAATCAAGTAGATCTCAACTCCTTTCTCAATCATTTGAGTAAATCTATGGCAAATTGAAATTGATTGGATCCCAATTCCTTGGCAATCCAATCTCTCTAGTCACAATCAATCTTGCCAATTCTTTGATCTAATTGTCATGAGAAGAGGTTAAGTGCAAATCTCTCATCCATAAGCCACACTGACTCTCAAGATCTCAATTTCTCCAGAATGGTGTTAATCAAGAGAGTAGTGAAGGATATAGCTTCAATTCTAATGCAAGTGATTCCCCTTTTGAGGCTCACACAAGCATTCAATTGAATTCAACCTCCTTCCAGAGTGAGGAATTCTAAATCAAAATAGAAGATATCCAATTGCTACAAAAATGAATTGAGGAGAAGAAGAATTTCATTGATTCATTGGAATTACAATAGAGCTCCTCCCCCTAATGAAATTGGGGTTTAGTTCATCATAGCTCTAGTACCAAAACAGAAAAGAAAAATTGCCGAAGGAGATGAAGAACAGAAAGGAAAATAAAACCAGATCTAAAATTCTAAAGACTACTAAAAAGAAAAGCTAAAAGAGATCAGAAAAGTAAAAGTAAAAAAAAGGTCCTCTTGAAACCAAATTTTCTCCTATTTAAACACTTTCTAGTTTAGTTATCAAGTACATGGAGTGGGCTTTTTTTGGCCTCTGATGAAGTGGGTCAGGATTGGTACTTGGTTGCAGCTCCAGGATAACGTAGCGTTCTGAAATTGAGCGCAGCGTTCATTCACTGACAGGTACGTGTGTCCTGCGCGTGCGCGTCGATTATCTATCTTGCACATCGACGTGTGCGCGTCATACACACGTGCGCATCATCGCTATCTTCAGCCCCAATCATGCTTGCGCGTAGTATCCACGCGTGCACGTCCTTGATAGCGTTCTTTAAACGAGCGCTATGTTCACGCCATGAGCGCTCCCCACGCGTGCGCGTCCTCTGCGCGTGCGCTTGGATGGCGAAATTGCAACTCCCAGCTTCTGCGCCACTCACACGTTTGCGTGCTTCTTCCTAGATGCTCAATCGACGCGTGCGTGTCATTTACGCATGCGCGTCGATACCAAATCCTCAATCCTGAATTTCAAAAATTGTAGCAAGCGTTCATTCAGAAATCGTAGCGCTCTCTTTGCAAACGAGCGCTGATCATATCCATGCGTACGCGCCATGCACGTGTACGCGTGGGTCTTCAAGAAACCTTGCTCGATGTGTAAGCATCCTGTACACGTGCGCGTTGCTAGAGAGCGTAGCGTTCTCCATTTGAGCACAGTCTTATTCTGCACTGCCTCTCTTCTTCTTCTTCATTTTTTCACCTGAAATCAACCAAATATGCAATCAAAGTCTCACTAAAATCATAAGGCTTTGCATCATTCATAATTATCACATAATTCTTGCATAAATCTCATGATTTTGTATAAAATTAATGATGTTTGATTGAATCAAGATAAACATGAAATTCCACTCCAATCACTTACTTATTGTGCAAGAAAGTGTATAAAACCTAATGAAATAAGTAAAAAATGCTTGTGGAACTAGCATAAGATGACTTGTCATCAATAGGCTCCACACACTCCCATATAATCCAATAATTTCATCATTCCTTTCCAAGTTCTCAACTCATCATAACCATCCCATCACTGGTTTTCACTTTTCAAATTCATCATAAGCATTCTCTGCTCTCGATTCATCATAACCATCACCGGTTTCTAACTTCTCAAACATCTCTTCAACCCCCAAACTTTACAACTCAATATTCGCCAATTTTAGCTAGGGACTACACAAACCTTCCAAACCTATGTCACCAGCTCTAAACTCGTAACTAAAAATACCCTTCTTATTCCTTCATCATTTATCCCTTGATTCAAGATCCTAAAACTGGCAAAAAGGTCTTAAACAAGTGTTACAGAAGTTTACAAGCATGTCTAGAAGGTGAAACAGTTGAAAACAAGGTTTTAGTTGAAAAACAATGCATGTGCGTACGCATAGGGGTGTGCATGCCCACGCCCAGGAGGATTTTCAAAATGTGTGTGTACGCATAAAGGTGTGCGTATGCACAAGTGTAACATTTTTCAATTCTGTTCGCTCGCACATGGCGTGCAAACGCTCTCAACAGAACGCACCTTCTAACGTGTGCGTGCGCACAGGGCTATGCGTGCACACAACTTGCAGAACTTCGTTGGTTATGTGCGCGCACAAAGCATGCTAGTGCTCCCATCAGTAGCCGTGTCCCCGTGTGTGCGAACGCACAAGGCTGTGCGTGCGCACAGGTTCAAAAATCCAGGAGGTGCGCGTGCAGACACAAACCAGAAATCACAAATTCTGCAGCATTCACAGAATTCAGATTTTGACACCAAATTTTGAACGATCATAACTTCCTCTACAAAAATCCATTTCTTATAAACTTTATATCCATTTAAAGATTTTTCAATAAACTTTAATTAAAAGCAAATTCCAACAAATCTTCAAAATTGAGGCTCAAGTTATGATCCATCAAAGTTCACAAAGAATCTGTTTTTACCAAAAACATTAAAACTCTATTTCACCAAACCTCTCAATCCAACTTCAATTACTCTACATCCAAACCAACCCTAATATGTCTGAATTGTATCCATATGTCTTCTAATTCATTCCACACCTAAAATTTACAATTTTACCATCTTCACACCTAATCATCATTCAATCTGTTAATTTTTCATACCATATGCAACAACACCACATATTAATAATTCCTCATACATAAATACTTCACTTACCACCTAGCATCATCATAATTAGTCATCCACCATCAATCATAGCTCAACATCAATAATGGATCCACATGCAACAGTAACTCTAGATCAACATCATTCAATATCATCACCAACCATCATCCTAATATATCATCACACTTCATAATCATCAATATCCTTCAACAAGCATTATAAACATATATTATACATTCCAACATTCCCTATAATCCTCTTCATCATACAACATAATTTCATAAATAATTAGGCATACAGCAACATCATTCAATCCTATCTTATGGTCCACTAGCCTAAGTTTCCAGAAATATTATATGTTACATAGAGGAAACCGAAACCATACCTAGGCCGATTATCCTCCATGCACGAAACCACCAAAAAGCCAAGATAACTCCAAAAAGCACCAAAGCTCAAACTAACAACACATATATCACCAAAATCAAAACCTAAAAACTACAACATACAACACTACAAGGGTATATGAGGAACTTTACCTTGTTCAAAAGGGATTGGGGCAAAGCCCAACAATTATCCGCTACTAGAGACCACCTAAACAACCAAAACCACAGAATCCACTCAAATACCATATCCAAAAACGTGAAATCTGTAAGAGCTGAAAGGAGGAGTATGAAATTCGAGTTGTTACCTACTTTGTTTAGCTAAAAATAAAGAGCTCGATGAGAGCTTCGCGTGGCCATAAACGGCTCGTCAATCGGAGTTCCGGATCAAAAGTTATGGAGCTTTGAAGAGGGAGATGAATAGCGACAATGGCTTCCTTCTCCTCTCTTCTCCATATCCGAGTTCTCTCGAGTTGAGCCCCACTTTGGTCCCTGAGATTGGCGAGTTGTATTGATTTAGTCCTCGAGATCCCAGTTGCACTAAATTAGTCCCCCCAGATTCGAAAAATGCACCATGTTAGTCCTTCTCCAAATTTCTGTCACCGCAGCATTGACGCCGTCAGTGACATCGCCAGTTCTTGACACGCTGGACAGAATTAAACGACGTCATTTCTAATTTGGTGCTAAACACCCCTTTGAACGACGTCATTTGTATGTGATGGGAAATAAAATGTTAGGCACCCTTTTTTGTTTCTACTCTTCGTCTTCTACTTCTCCATGAGTGACGCAGAGAAAAAAAAGTTTATCTTCCATGAGTGACCCAAAATAGTAACAGGTGGCTGCAATAGGATTTCTCGAGACCATTGGAGCACGACGTTTGCTGTGCAGTTGTCGGAATAGTTCGTTTGCCACTACAGGGATCTTGTGCGTCGTCATTGAGGTTAGTGATGATCAAAATTTTTTTTCAAATTTAATGGAATACTGTGATGTTTGCTGATCATGGTTAAGTGTTTTGTATATTGTCAGTTCACAAGTTTTAAAGCTGATTTTGTGTTAGGGTTTTGTTTTGATGTTTTGTGGGACTGTGTTTAGGGGTTTCTTTTTATGCTCTGTTCCAATGATGGCAGAATCAGCACCTTCACATGCGTGATCATGTTTTTATGCTCTGTTACAATATTTTTTCCATCATTTTGTTGGATGACAAAAATAGAGTTCTTGGTTTATATTTATAGCAAGACTACCAACTTCAAACAATTCACAATGACACTTTTTCTTTTGTCTACTTTACAATAACCCTAATCACATTAAAACATAATCATCCTCAAACCTTAAATACCAACATGAAAATCGAAACAAACATTATAAACAGAGCCAACAATAACATGTACAATTTATCGGTCCTAACTTCAGCTTCTAACTTTCCAATTCTCCAAGCTAAATTGACTCTCAGTTTATTAACATTCTCGGTAGCAGTCACCCTTCCACCGATTCCTTTTTCTCCAATGTTAGCCCAGACAAACAAACCACACCACCTCTTTCCACTGACATTGTAGTTAGGACACCCAAAAAATGACTTGTTAGGGTTAGCCTCTATTGTGGACCACCGGAGAACAGGGCGACAGCTACACCCTCACCACTCTGGAACACTCGATGCTCTACTGGTTCCTCTGGAGATCCTTTTGTTTGATCGCATGGAACCCTGGCTCCCATTTGCACTGATGATCCTAAACCCAGAGAGCTGCACAGCAAGGAAGAAGATGAAGAACCAGGAAAAGCTGCACAGCAAGGAAGAAGAGGAAGAAGTTATGGCAGAAATCTTGGTTATAAAAGGGGACAAGGACTAAATTGGAGCTAATCAAATTTATTGCCATGTCATCTAACCGTTGATGGGTGCAGCGTGGCAAGAACTGGCCACGTCACTGACGGTGTCAGTGCTCCGGTGACGAAAATTGGGAGAAGGACTATTGTGGTGCATTTTTTCGAATCTGCGAAACTAATTTAGTGCAATTGGGATCTCGAGGACTAAATTAGTGCAACTCACCAATCTCAGGGACCAAAGTGGGGCTTAACTCGAGTTCTCACTCTCTCTTTTGGTGCTGAAATGAGCTTCTTAGGCTCATTTATTGCTTTATATCCAACCGTGTAGCGTTTTTAGTTCGTTTGGCCCAACTTTGGGCCAAACCTTTAGGATAAGTGCGCGGTTTGCTATTTCAAAAACTTTTCTAAGGTTTCCTACTATTTCACTCTCTCTCACGCAGTACTGGACAGACTTAAGCCGGAAGTGCCAACTAATCCATCGGTATGTGTTTTTTCGCGAAAATTTTCAAAAGAGAACATTTTTCCACTGAGAAAAATCCACTGAATCCAAATCTCACATGTATATTTTAAGAAAAACATTTTTATATTTTCGAACCTATTCCGGGTAATTAAATTATTCTATTCTAGTTAAGCGATTTTTCGTGAAAACTCCGGTTCTTACAATTATCTTGTAGATCTTAGTCAGGCAGATAGAAGAGTCGTTGGATTTGTTTAAATGCATAAAAAGAAAGTATAGAGAACTTAACTAGGTTGATATGTTTGTAATGATAAGAAGATGTTTAAGGCTTGGAGATGCTTTATTCTTCTGGATTAATCCGGTCTTACTGTCTTCTTAACTGTGAGTGATTTCCTCTATGGCAGGCTGTATATGATCAACGCCGGTTGAGAGGTCGCCAATGCTCTTACAGATCTGAACCCCAGGGTTAGTGTAGATCTATTCTGATTGAGGGGGAAGCTCATGCAGTTCATTCTCCTTAGTGATCCTACTCAAAATGCCACAAAGAATGTCGAATCTTCCAAATCAGAGAAGGCTGTGCCTTTGGTTCTAGCCTCTACCACAAAGACTCTAATCTCCCCATACGTCGGCTGAACTGGTGTCTCAAGAAGTCCCCAACGAAGTCGTGGATTAGCCGTCTATGAGATGTATAATCAAGCTAGTGGTTCAATTCTTTTCAGTTACGTAGTCACACAAACCCAAGAAGAACACGGGTGGTTGTCAGGCACGCGGTCTTAGAATGAAGAACAAAGATACGTCTTAGAATAGAGAATCAAACACGAATTTACAAAGAACAGTAGTACTTTATTAATCCATAAAACTTAGCAGAGCTCCTCCTCTCAACCTAGGAGGTTTAGAAACTCATACTAATAGAAAATACAATGTGTAATTCGAAAATAGGCTGAACAAAACTATTTAGAGTCAAAAAGTTCTCAAATAAATGCTAGACTAATGATTAAGGATTACATAAAAAGGGTAAAACAGTCTTTTAGTGCTAAAATATACTTTTGGGGTCCACTTGGTGTGTGTTTGGGCTGAGCTTGATTGAGATCCACGTGCTAGGAGGCCTCTAGGGCATTGAACGTTGGCTAGGAGGTTTTTTATGGGCATTGGACGCTGGTCTCTTCTCCTTTGGGCGCTGGACGCTAAAATAGGGCAGGAGGCTGGCGTTGAACGCCAGTTTTAGGCCTTCAATTCTGAAGCAAAGTATAAACTATTATATATTTTTGAAAAACCCTGGATGTTAGTTTTTTGTAGCCGTTGAGAACGCTCCACTTGGATGTCTTTAGCTCTAGAAAAGCTCTTTCGAGTGTAAGGAGGTCAGATCTGAACAATATCTACAGTTCTTTCTCTGCCTCTGAATCGGACTTTTGCTCCAACTCCTCAATTTTAGCCAGAAAATACCTGAAATTGCATAAAAACACACAAACTCATAGTAGAATCCAAAAATGTGAATTTTACACTAAAACCTATGAAAATATAATAAAACTTAAATAAAACATACTAAAAACTATATGAAAACAATGCCAAAAAGCGTATAAAATATCTGCTCATCAACAATCCTACAAACAAACAAACCATACCAGCACCTTAGATTTAAAACCCTCAGAATTCATAAGTCAGAATAGCAGCATCTCATATAACTCAAATAAACAATAACAAGAGCATAATTATTTAAAAAAATAAGAATAATAGAGCATTATTCACAAAATTCAAATGATGTTCATAAAAAAAATTACCTGAAGTCTTAAACTATGATTCAACAAAGCAGAAGATGTTGATTCTGAAAATGGAGGACGGTGATATGGCAGGAACTGAGAACAGAGGAAGTCAAGAACAGAGAACGGATGATACCAAGCCGATGGAGCCAAGCGACGAGATTGCAAGTGAGGCGGCGAGAAGTCTGAACCGCAAACCACGAACCGTAGTCACGGAGAAAGTAGCGGCAACAAGCAAAAACGCGACGAAGGGGACAAACCTGACAATGCACCTTCGCGAGGAACAACTCTGAAAGGAAGCACGCCATGAAGAAGGAGGAACATCATGAGATCTCCGCCGAGCAGCTTTCGACGGTGGTCAGGAAGACGGAGTGGCCGATGGGTGGTTTGGTCTCTTTGAGGGTGTGTGAGAGATTGGGACTTGGGAGTGAATGGTTGCTGGTTGCAACACCGTTAACTCGTGAAGTGCGAGATTAGGGTTAGGTAAAGGTGAATTGAATTCCAAAAAGGCTGAAAGTAACAAATATATATATATTATTGTGCGGATATGCAGATCTGCAGATCGGATATACGGATATGGAGCAGATATCTACGATCCGATTCTTGAAAGATGCAGATCGGATCCTATCTAATCCGATCAGTCTGCGGATCAGATTGTATCCGCAATTTTTAGATTGGATACGGATATTCATCGTGGATCTACGGATACGATCCGATCCAATCCAAAAACACCCTTAAATATATTTATTTAAATTAAATAAAAAATATGTCTAAATATATTAACATATACTCTAACTACTTATATCTTTTTATTCTAATATGTTGAATAAACTAGGTAAGTTTTTTAACAAAACTTCTAATTATAACTCAAAATACCTAACACGTTGACTAACTTAATAGAGTCTAAATATATAAACTAATTAATTATTCAAAACAAAAGAAAAAATAAAACAAAAACTAACTTCAAAATCCAGTGCTTCGACAATGTGCCACGTCGCATTTAGTCGGTTAATGTTTTTATCGCGCATATATTGTGGGAAAAGGGGGTTTTACTTCAAGTACTCAAACTAAAGATGTTAAAAGATAACTAAATTTTAAAAAAAATACTTAAAATGAATGAAGATGTTGACTGCAACCATTATATATAGGCATATGAGGGTATTATGATCACATTTATCATTATGATCGTAACTCGAGTACTGTGACCCATTTTTTACTGTATCTCAGGTACTTAGTACCCATTTAGCCATCTGTGCTGCATCCCGAGTATATCAGGTAATCGTGTATCATATCTCGGGTATTCAGTCGTTGAGATATGCTTATAACTACTTTTGGGTCACAGCGAGATGTGGTATATTGTGCATTTTCGAAAACGCGCTGTGCTTTATGGATTTTCGTAAATAATATAATTATTTAACTTAAATAAAAAAATCTAAATATAAAAATATTATAAAACTATGCAAAGAGACTGCAATAAAAGTAGAGGATATAATGCATAGTTATCAGAACCACACCAGATTGACCGGTTCGATTGAAAAATCGATGAACCGATAATTTAGCCGATTCGATTAGTGAATTAGACCGTACTTGTAATTGAACTGGTCAACGGTGGTCAAATCTGTTAAGAACCAATTAGTTTGCGCGCGTGCCGCCAAACTATCATATCATAGGAGCGCGTCCACTGCAACTCCGAAAATGTTAATGGAGAGGTTCGAACATAAAGCAGAGTGCATAACGCACCTCCCCCTAGGGGTGTGCATGGGCCGGGTGAAACCGGGTTTGATGTGACCCAGACCCGACCCGAAATATATACTGGGCCTATTTATTAGACTCGAACCCGACCTTAGATCCGATGAAACCTATACACTTTCGGGCCACGATTATACCGAGTAAAAATCGGGTAAAAACTGGGTCGTTAACATTATATTACCTTGATACCTTCTTATAAGCTAGCATGTGAAAATATCCAAATTTTCAATACTCCAACCATTATTTGACATGGTAAAATTCACTTAGAAAAATAAAGCAAGAACCAACTCTTCTCTAAAATTAAAACATAACCATAATCAATACTAATATTGTCTAATAACACCAAATATTTAAATAAATACAAATAACACAATATTATGCATTAATTAGTCTAAAATCTTATGCATTTTAAACACAAAACATTAACTTATAGTCTTATAATAACTAATAACAGAAATATTAAGGTTTACAATACATAAATTTCACATAAAAATAGCCATTATCCATAACTAATAACACAAAATATTAATTGTGTATGATGACCGGGCCACCGGGTCGATTTCGGGTGACCCGAACCATGACCCAGACTCAACCCGAAATAATGACTGGGTCTATTTTTGAGACCCTTACCCGACTATAGACCCGGTGAAATCACACCAAATTAGCCCATAAAATGTTCGAAACCGGACCGAGTCTTCGAGTCAGGCTGGACCATACACACCTCTACCTCTCCCTTGCCACTACGCTGTCTCATATCTCATTAATGTATGTTACGAAAAAGATATATATAATAAATCATGAATGAATTTCTATTTTTTATCTTTTAAATATAGATTAACATGAATACCAAATAAGTAACAACACATAATATATAAACATATTGATATATTGATATTAATTGTGTTATTTTTTGTTTTTGTATTTTTGTTCATTTAAATTAAAAAAATATTTTATATTAATAACTAATTTATTATATATTTTATATTATAAATTATATCTAAAAATTAATATTTAATTATTACTAATATATTTTTAAAACTATTTATTTAATTTTTAATTTTAATTTTATTTTTATAATTTTTTATTTTTATTTAATTATAACCAAATCAACCACATAAATTAATAACTCATCGCATGACTGGATGAATTAGCAGTTTGGTTGTGATAATTATGGTACAGTGGATAAATTGTATGTTTGCGGGTGCCAGCTCAACAAGATGTCGGTTCTCCTTCTCTTTGCACTCTCCTCTCTCCCCACTCATCACTGCGTCACTCTCTTAGTCTTAGGGTTTTCCAACCTTCAAAGACTTTTCCTTTCTTCTACGTTCACACATCAACTTGTCCTTCTCCAACCATCTTTTTGACTCTAGTACGTTGATTTTTTTTCCATTATTTATTTATACGATCATGATAAAGTTAATGGTATATCAGTTTTTCATTTCATCGCATCTTTTTCACCTTGTATTTCTCCTTGATTCTTGTCTGTAATGCTTAGATAGCTACATTCCTCATTTGTTTTTGAGGATGTTAGATCTTGCCCTTTCTTTCTTGTTTTTAATTTTGTTACTAAAAATGCCATGATTTCTACACATTTGAAGATTGCAATCGATGGTGTTTGTGCTTCTTAGGAACCAAATATAGTCATATTAATATAATTTTAAACCTAGATATGGAGGGAAAAGATGTTGAATCTGAGGGAATTCCAAGAGCCATTTCTTGCATATATAATATTCTTGTGAAGCTATTTGCTTGGAATCTGGTGATAGTAAAATAAGCTTGCGGGGTATGTGTAGTATACGAAATGGAGATAACTACCAATTTCAGTCCCAAAATTCAAGACTTTGGCAATTTAGTTTAAGATAGATGTCAATGCCCTTATAAATTAGTCTCCAAATGATTAGTATACTTACAAATTAGCTTCTATAGAAAGATCAATATGATCAGGAGATAGTTCTTAAAGTGTTACGTCAATACTAACAAAGCTCAATGGGAAAACATCAGTTGAGTACCACAGACTAAGGTATATCTTTTATGGACTAATTTGTTAGTGTTTTGTCTTTTAGATGATTACACTTTATGATGATTAAGGCTGATGTTTCATGTAAATTGTGACTGGTAAATCTCCTTTAGTTTTCTCTGGAATTGTTTTGACTTTTAAAGGGGAAACATATCATACTCTGGATATCTTCTAAGTTTGCTTCTAAAATATATATTCATACACACCCTCTGCTCCCGTTTTTCTTCGACCCTTACTACTTTTCAGTTAGGATGTCCATTTATTACCCTTTCACCATTGTTCTTGCTTCTTAAATGTGGGAGAATCCTATGTGGAGGGTTTATATATCATTAAGTTATTGGAATAAATGATACATAAATGACCTCTGTTTTGTAAGTGCTGGACCAGTTTCCTAGTAAACAGCACAAATTATAGGCTTCAAAGTTGTGACAAATTCCAACTTAAATTATTTATCTAGGGAGGTTGGAGTTTATTCTGTTGGTTTTTCTGCTAGGTTACATAGTAGAGGTTGAATGAATAAAATCGTAGAGGCTGCCTTCATTTGTTCAGCTCATGTTCCCTTGCCCATGTGCTTTTGAGCGAACGGTATCAGGATTGAGAATTATATAGATCATTGATAAACTTGAATAGATGTATCTTAAATAATATAAATCATTGGTGCTTTATCTGTGTACATAGTGAGTGCAGAGACTAATAGAGACAATTAACATAGTGACGTCTGCTCATTCCTGTTTATTTGGTATGGAAAGAAGATATGTAGATAGTTTGGTGGTTACTGTATACGATTTAAATGCCTGAGCCTGAGTCCTATACTGATATCAAACTTTTTTGCCTTCCTTTCTTTTTTTTTCTCTTTTTTTTTTGGCTGCTTTATATTAGCATCATGCTGTTATAACAGTTAAAGATTGCCCTTTACTGCAAAGGAGCATTGGAGTTGGTCTATTGCGGAATTGCAGCTATCGAGAATAAACTAGAGGATGTCAAGCAGCAGGAACACTCATTGGTGTTACAGTTGCAGGAGGCCAATTCGACTGGGATGGCGAGATGCGGTTTGCCCTAGCTGTAATGAGGGATTTATTCAGGAACTTAATGATATGGTGCATGTTAACCCTCTGGAATTCTTTGGACTAGATAACAATGAAGAGCATGACCAAAGATTTGGACTTATGGAAACTTTCTCTTCCTTTATGCGGCAGCAAATGGCAGACAGAAGTCATAGCCATGATATCAGGGCACAGTCGGAATCTATTTCGGAGCATGGGGCAGGTTTTGCTCCTTTGTTGATATTTGGTGGTCAAATTCCTTTTAGATTATCTGGACATGGTGGTTTTGAGGCTCTCTTTAATGGGACTCCAGGTATTGGTCTTACACGAGGCAACACAGGTGATTATTTTATTGGTCCTGGACTTGAAGAACTGTTTGAACAGCTCTCAGCTAATACTCGCCAAGGACCTCCACCTGCATCCAGATCCTCTATAGATGCAATGCCTACTATCAAAGTTACACAGAGGCATCTTCGTTCGGATTCACATTGTCCGGTGTGCAAAGATAAATTTGAGGTAGGGACTGAAGCAAGACAAATGCCATGTAACCATATGTACCACTCGGATTGTATTGTTCCATGGTTGGTCCAGCATAACTCCTGCCCTGTTTGCCGTCAAGAATTGCCACCACAAGGATTGAGTGGTAACCAAGGCTCGAATGGCCGAAGTAGAGGTAACTTTAGTGGCAGCACCAGTGGTAGGAGTGGTAGGGAGAACCAGGGAAGGCGAAATCCGTTTTCATTTTTGTGGCGTTTCCGCAGTTCTAATTCTAGCAGCAATGATAGAGCAACCCGAAGCAGCTCACCAACACCATCATTCCCCGATAGTAGTCATCACACGGAGTATTCTGGGTGGCCATTTGAATGACTTTAATGCGTGTAAAATTTTTATTTCATTTCTTTTATTTTTCTATTGAAAATGTATGGACTGGTTCTGATTGCTTGGAGTGGAGTGACATGAAATGAAGTGTGAACTTGTAACTTTATTGTAAAATGGCCAAGAAGAATACTCCATTTCCATTTCAAAATCATACTAATATAATGTTCTATGGGAGTAAGGTGTGCTTTTTTTCTTTGGCCAGTTTGGTCAAATAAGGATTTTTTTTTATCAAAAAAAATAATAATATAGCGATGCTATATGGCTAGTAAACATTATTATTTTCTGTTACTATTTAGTCATAAATAATTTATACTTATATTTATAATTTTGTATACAAGAAGTATATAATTTGTACATATATTTATTAGAGTTTTATATACATGAACTAATACAATTTCTACTTATGAATTAATATAATTTGTATTTATGTTTTTTAGAATTTGCATACATAAATTAATAAAATAACAATTTAGTATTTGTGTTAGTTAAATAATAACAAAAAATACTAAGTTGTTGATCTCCAAGGATTTTCATAATAATAATGGAAAGATGGGAGTAGGTGTTTTTTAAAAGATTTCATGTGTATCAAGTTAGGAAGAGGAGGATTTTTCTTAAGAAACATTTTTAGCTTGCAACAATATAATAGTGTTTTATGGAGAAAAATTGTTTAATGTTTGGAAGTTGCGAAATTTGTTTGTAAAAGTGGATATTTGTTTTTTAAATTAAGAACAAAAATTACAAAAAACTTCGTGATGTCTTACATTTGCCTTTCGTATATTGTTGAATGATATCAGAAGTACACTTTCATAATTCAATAAATATATTAACTTGTCATACGAAAATTATAAAATCTCAATTGAATTATGCAATTAACATATAAAAATAATGGAAATACTGTGTGATGAAGTGTTTTTAGTAATCGAATTCAGCTAAGTTTTGTTATACTTATTATACTATTAAGTGACCTATCATTTTTTTTCATCTTCTCTTTCTTTCTTCTATATTTCTTCTTGCATGTCTTTACTGTTTGTATTTTTTTTTTTATAATTGTAACAAAACTTATAACAAACTAGAAAGAAAGAAGAGGAAAAAAAAACTAAAAAATTGAAAAACACGAAGAAAAAAATGCATAAAAAAATACAAAAATTTATTGGTGATAATATAGAAATTTTGTGATAATAAACAAAGAAAAGTTTTTGAAGGTAAACACAACTTTTTGAATATAACCATAGGAAGAAAACAAATAAGTTTATTAATGTTAAATATAGAAATTTTGTGATGATAAAAATATAATTTTTTTTAAGAGAAGCATAGCAAGAAAATACAAAAATTTATTGATGACAAACACATAAATTTGTTATTATAAACAAAATATTTTTAAAAACGTAAACACACAATTTTTTGAAAAGAAACACAGAAATTTATCGACGATAAATACAAATTTTGTGATGGAAAACACATAAATTTTTTAACAAACTTTTTAAAGAGAAGCATAGGGAAAAAAAAGTAGAAATTCAACTTGAATAACACATAAAACTTTGCTCTTCTATTCATGTTACATTTCTATATTATTCAATTAGAATTTTCTAGGTTTTCAACAAAAATTTAAGTGCTTTCCTTTTCTTCATTCAATTAAAAGATCGATATGCATAATTTAAAACAATTTTGGTGTTACTCAACTTTTATTTTTGTGTTAATTATCTAAAATTTCAGTATTCTTGAGCTAAAGTTTTTGCCTTATTATTCTTCTATATAATTCAACTTAAAAAAATTCTGAATAGTTCAAAATAATTTGTGTTCTTTTTTTATGGCATTTCTTTGTTATGCTTATGTTCAATTAAATTTAAAAATGTTTAAATGAAATAATTCATTTCTTTAATAAAAACATATATAGACATAGGAAATTATTTTATATCAATAATAAAACAAAAAAAAAGTGAGAAGAAACACATTGAGAGTAAAACAAATAGGAGGTGGAAGAAGAAGAAGAATGAAAAAAAAGCGTGATTTTACGCATATATTTATGTGGATGAATTTTGTGAAATTGGTAAAATTGCACAAGTAAAGGATTGGAATCATGTCTCTAAACTTTTTTAAATTTAAATTAAGAACTTAAAAACCTTTTTTAAATCTTGAAACTTGTATCCTTAAGAAAACACTAGAGTGAGTTCAAAAACTTTATATTAGTTTTTTTAAAACATATTTGAGACACCTATTACAGGAAAAATGCTTAATATCTTCGGATATTTTGTTGGATTTAGCGTCGGACATTAGCAGCAATTTTGCTATCGAATTTATTGGTGATTGAGACAATAAATTTGTCAGGTCAAAGTATTACCGTCGGATTTGTGTTTCTAATAGTAAATTTGCTGGTAATAACTGGAGGAAAAAAAGAGGCGTGAAAACTAAGGTCAGATTTACTAGCAAAAATTAGGGTCGGATTTACCAGTACGAAAATTAAGCGCTGATAAATCCGAAAGTAAGGTTGCCCTAAATTCAAAGCGCGCAGCCCTCCTCTCTCACTTTCGAATCCTATCCTCTCTCCACCACTCTCCTTTCTCTTTCTCTCTCCCCTGTAACCACCAGCAGTAGCCCCTTCGGCCAACCTCTCCCAGTGCTATCCCCTTCCAATCTCCTCCAACAACTGCGTTGATTCAGCTATATCTCATTTCATTGTGTGAAATGGAGCTATTCCCTCTGTCGCTGCCGTGGGTGTCGTTATCGTTGTTGCTCCCTCTATCATCAGAACTGCGTCTCTCTTCTCTCCTTCAGGTAGGTTGTCCTCATCTTTTTTCTATTTCACTCTTTTTTTATTTTTCTACTTGTTAATTTTTAATATTTAAAAAACTTATAAACAAATTTTAAATATTAGAATTAGAATACATTATCATTTCAAATACAAAATTTTAGAACATAATGGTTGTTTTATTAGATATGAAATCTAATGTAGATACACAAGTTGAGCCTTGCTTTATAGATGAGCTTAATTAATTAATTAAGACCATGTATATATGACTTTGTATAAAGTAGCTAGGCGACTTAGGCATAATAATTATTAGAATTTTAAAATGTTACTAGAGGGAATAATAAGAAATGGGATTGAGAGGAGGAATCATATTTTCTTTGAACACGTAGAATTTAGAGACTGCAACTCAGCAATCTTAGTAGAATGGGGAGGATGGCAAAAACTCTTCTGCTCCCATCATCCATCCTGATGTGGTGTAATGCCAAACCGCATCTGAGTTGTACACTCAGCTACCATCCCTGCCAATTTCGAGGATGTCGATTTATGGGAGTAGGTTCACATTCTTACCCAAAGCCTTCAAGACCTAGGTCATCAACTACATCTAACTGAGGAGGGGTATAACAAGGTCCTCACATGCATGGCAGAGAGGCATACACTACAAGAAAAAAGTGTTGCGTACTGTCAGATTTACTGGTGGATTTAGCGTCGCGTGTTACCATTGGATTTACAGGCAAAATGGGAACTATTTCACCGTGTCAAACCTTTACCATCGGATTTGCTATTCCGATGGTAAATTTGCTGGTAATAATTAGAGGAAAAATGGGAAACTTGGCGTGGATTAGTAACCGTCGGATTTACTGGCGGATAAATGTAACTCAATTTAGTGTGACGCAGCGTTTTGGTCACCTGTAAAATATTATCGTCAGATTTATCTGCCAGTAAATCCGACGGTAACTAGCCCTAAAATTCAAAGAGTGAATCCTCTCCCCCTTCATTTTGAATCCCCCTTTCTCTCTACCTTCTTTTCTCCCATTCTCTCTAATCATCTCCCTGTCGTTTCGTTAGCCCGCCGTCACCGACAGCGCCTCTGTAACCCCCTTTTGCCGCCTTCTCTCCCCTTCACCGAAACCAGCTCCTTCTTTCATTCTCTCCCCTACGGAACCCAGCGTCAGCCGCAAAACCTTCTCTCCCTCTCTGTTCGCCTCGCCGTCAGAGCTTCCTCGAGCACCGTCACAGTGCTCCACCAGCATCAACTGTTGCTACCATTGCATCTCCTTCTCCTGAGTTCTTCTTGCTCTGCTCAAAGCTCAAGTTCCATGATCACTCTTTTTCTCTGTTTAAGTTAATTTAGGATTTAGTTATATATTAATTTCTCGTTAATAAGTGAAATTGGTTATCATTATTTTTAGTTAGTTAGATGATTTAAATATGGATTTGGATTTTTCTAATTAGAATTGTTGTTAGTTTATATATAGTTCAACATGTTGTTATATTTTCTGAATTTGAATTTGTTTGGACAAGATTGATTGATTTTCTGCTGAATTTCTATGTGTTGCTGATTGTTGTGTCATTGATACTGGTTTGTGTGAATTAATGTTAAAGAAATACTTGGTTGTGCTATTTCTTGTTGTTTGATGCCTTTGCATGCCAAGTGCTTTGATTATATGTCCCTATGTCTAATTTGTATTTTAGTTGATAATTAGTATTATGTTTGAGTTAGATTTAATTATTAGTTTTAGCTAGAAGATTTAAGTTGTTAAGATAGGTTAGATTTAAAATATTAGGTTGTACTCATTTACTATATCAATGTAAGTGCATTATTTTTAGGATTATTCTATTTCATATGTATAGTTATTGAAGAAATCATTTATTTTAATGCAATAATTAACACTCATTTTTTAAATCTTGGTGAAATATAACTTAATTCCATATATTTTTAAATAAATGTATAATGCTTAACGTTACATACAATGACATGCTTTGAGATTTAAATATCAATATATATGATACCCTTATAGATGTATGCAATAGTATAAATACGTTAATATATTCTGCTAGAAATATTGTGAATTTAGTTAAGTTTTGACCAAGGTTCAAAAAACCGGACTAGTCATCAAACCACTTTAGCTACTGGTTTACTGGTTCATAGGTCTAACCGGTTCAACCAAAAGAACCGTTTTAAAATAAAATAATAAATAAATTATAAATAAACATCATAAAATATAATTATAGTCTAATATAAATCTTAAATATCTTCCAAATTTAAAACAAAACATGAAATGTCGTTAGAACTAGGAGGATTAGAATTAGCAACATCATTCAAATTAGGAGGATTAATAGGCGAATTATTACTAACAGATGCATTGTTATCAACAACTGCTTCTTGATTACTACTTCCGTCCATAACTGAAATCAATAAATTATAATCACCTCTAAATTAATTCAAAATAGTAGCATTACAAATAATTAATTAATTACCCCAAAATTAATTCAAAAAAGCAACATAACAAATAACAAAACATCAGCATAACAAAATTATAGATTTCAGAAATCACAAGATTACAGTGCCATAACAACAACAACAGCATAACAAGTTAACAACTAATAACTTCTAAATTAATTCCAAATAGCAACATTACAAATAATTAATTAATTACCCCTAAATTAATTCAAAATAGCAACCTAACAACAACAGTAGTATAACAAACAACAACAACAATAGTAGCATAACAAGTGACAACAACAGCAGCAGAAGAAGACCCTCAACAACAGTAGCAGTATAATCATAAAATCAACCTCAAAACCCTGAAAGTGAAATAGAGTAACACTCAACAGAAATTAGTAAAGCACAGTGTCGCTTAACTATACTGACAACAGGAAATGACGGCGACACCATGGCGCAGCAGTTGGAGGCCTCGACACCACCTGAGGAATGGATGATGTGGAGCTAGAACGAAAGGTGTGGTCATATGGGATTGGGACAAGGGAAGGAGGAGGCCGCCAAGACGCTGACAACCACGAACGGCGGCGGCGGTTTCGTTTAGAGGAAGGGAAGTTGTGGCTATTTTGAGTAGGAGCTAAGGCTTACTGGGTGTTTGTCTTTCTCTTTTGAAGGAGGTTTGGTGGGGTGTTAGAGGGGTGGGTTAACTCGCGTGGGGGGTGTGGTTTTTGTTTTTTTTTTAAATTAACTGAAACAATGATTTTTCATATGAACCGGTCGGTTCTCGGTCTGCTCCAACTGGCCGGTTCAACAGTTCTTATGCGGTTTTATAAATGGCGATTTAACGAAGAGGACCGGACCATTTTTTACTCCGGTTCTCAGTTGAACCGGTTCGACTGACCAGTCTAACCTGGTTTTCAGAACATTGGTTTTGACTAATGTTGTGGATTGAGGTTGGTTGAATTTGTGAAAATCGTAAATGTGGATATATGTCCAACTTCAGGGGAGGTTAGGTCAAAATATTTTTAATATAATATATATGTTGAAGGATTTGTGTTGTATATATGCTGATTAGTGTTAATTGGTATTCTCTTTGTAAACATGACGACAAGTAGCATAGGTGTCACGAGTTAGTCTCAGGGTCGTGGCAGAGGGAAGGCTTCCACCGGTATCTCAGGGACTTCTCACTCATCGCCCTCTATCCCTATGGTGGACGAAATTGTGATCACTTGTATGTATTTATAAAAGATGTATACTCTGAGGGCATTGTTTATTTTCTTCACAATCTCGTTCAACTAACCAGCAAGTGTACTGGGTCGTCCAAGTAATAACCTTACGTGAGTAAGGGTCGAATCCACAGAGATTGTTGGTATGAAGCAAGCTATGGTCACCTTGCAAATCTCAGTTAGGCAGATTAAAATAGTTTATGGGTTTTAGAATAAATAATAAAAAGAAGAAATAATAAAAGGGATAGAAATACTTATGCAGATTCATTAGTAGAGGTATCTTTTAAGTATATACAGCTGCTGCATGGCTCAAGGATGCCTGCTCTCCTACTCCTTCTACTCAATCTTTCTTACTCCTTTCCATGGCAAGCTTTGTGTAGGGGTTCACCATCAACTGTGGCTACTTTCATTCCTCACGGGGAAATAACCTGTGCGGCTGTCACTCGCACAGCTAACCAGTCTGGAGGCATCACCCATGGCTGATGGCTACATCCCATCCTCGCAGTGAAAACTATGCAACGCACTCTGTCACAGTACGGCTAATCACCGGTTGGTTCCCGCTCCTACTGGAATAGAATCCCTCTTTTGCGTCTGTCACCAACGCCCAGCAGGTTAAAGTTTGAAGCACGTCACGGTCACTCATGATCGGAATCCTACTCGGAACACCACGGACAAGGTTGGACTTTCTGGATCCAGATGAATGCCGCCAACTATCTAACTTATACCACGAAGATTCTGTTGGGGAATCTAAGAGATATACATTCAAGCTCTGTTGCATGTAGAACGGACATGGTTGTCAATCACGCGCATTCATAAGTGAGAATGATAATGAGGGTAATCTGACTCATCACATTCATCATGTTCTTGGGTACGAATGAATATCTTGGAATAAGAATAAAAGAGATTTGAATAAAAGAAGATAGAATTTCATTAATACTTGAGGTACAGCAGAGCTCCACACCCTTAATCTATGGTGTGCAGAAACTCCACCGTTGAAAATACATAAGCAAAGAGTTCAGGCATGGCCGAATGGCCAGCCCTCTCTAACGTGATCACAGGATCAAAATACAATCCAGGATGTCTAATACAATAGATAAATGTCCTATATATACTAGACTAGCTACTAGGGTTTACATGAGTAAGTAATTGATGCATAAATCCACTTCCGGGGCCCACTTGGTGTGTGCTTGGGCTGAGCTTGATGAATTCACGTGTAGAGGCATTTCTTGGCGTCAAACTTCAGGTTATGACGTGTTTTGGGCGTTTGACTCCGGATCATGACGTTTTTCTGGCGTTTTACTCCAGACAGCAGCGTGTACTTGGCGTTTAACGCCAAGTTACGTCGTCATTCTTCGAATAAAGTATGGACTATTATATATTGCTGGAAAGCTCTGGATGTCTACTTTCCAACGCTGTTGAGAGCGCGCCAATTGGAGTTCTGTAGCTCCAGAAAATCCATTTCGAGTGCAGGGAGGTCAGAATCCAACAGCATCAGCAGTCCTTTTGTTAGCCTTCTTCAGAGTTTTGCTCAAATCCCTCAATTTCAGTCAGAATTTACCTGAAATCACAGAAAAACACACAAACTCATAGTAAAGTCCAGAAATGTGAATTTAACATAAAAACTAATGAAAACATCCCTAAAAGTAGCTCAAACTTACTAAAAACTATATGAAAACAATGCCAAAAAGCGTATAAATTATCCGCTCATCACAACACCAAACTTAAATTGTTGCTTGTCCCCAAGCAACTGAAAATCAAATAGGATAAAAAGAAGAGAATATACTATAAAGTCCAAAATATCAATGAATATTAATTTAATTAGATGAGCGGGACTTGTAGCTTTTTGCTTCTGAACAGTTTTGGCATCTCACTTTTTCCTTTGAAGTTTAGAGTGATTGGCTTCTCTAGGAACTTAGAATTTCAGATAGTGTTATTGACTTTCCTAGTTAAGCATGTTGATTCTTGAACACAACTACTTTATGAGTCTTAGCTGTGGCCCTAAGCACTTTGTCTTCCAGTATTACCACCGGATACACAAATGCCACAGACACATAACTGGGTGAACCTTTTCAGATTGTGACTCAGCTTTGCTAAAGTCCCCAGTTAGTGGTGTCCAGAGCTCTTAAGCACACTCTTTTGCTTTGGATCACGACTTTAACCACTCAGTCTCAAGCTTTTCACTTGGACCTTCATGACACAAGCACATGGTTAGGGACAGCTTGATTTAGCCGCTTAGGCCTGGATTTTATTTCCTTGGGCCCTCCTATCCATTGATGCTCAAAGCCTTGGATCCTTGCTACCCTTGCCTTTTGGTTTTAAGGGCTATTGGCTTTTTCTGCTTGCTTTTTCTTTCTATTTTTTTTTTCGCCACTTTTTTTTTCTGCTTTTTCTTGCTTCAAGAATCAATTCATGAATTTTTCAGATCATCAATAACATTTCTCTTTGTTCATCATTCTTTCAAGAGCCAACAATTTTAACACTCATAAACAACAAGATCAAAAATATGCACTGTTCAAGCATTCATTCAGAAAACAAAAATTATTGCCACCACATCAATATAATTAAATTAAATTCACTAATAATTTCGAAAATTATGTACTTCTTGTTCTTTTGAATTAAAACATTTTTCTTTTAAGAGAGGTGAAGGATTCATGGAATTATTCATAATCTTTAAGGCATGGTTACACACTAATGATCATGAAGTAGAGACACAAAAAGCATAAACAAACATAATACTTAAAAACCGAAAACAGAAAGAAAATAAAGAACAAGGAATGAATCCACCTCTTAGTGGCGTCTTCTTCTTGAAGGACCAATGATGTTCTTCAACTCTTCTATGTCCCTTCCTTGCCTTTGTTGCTCCTCTCTCATAGCTCTTTGATCTTCTCTTATTTCTTGGAGAGTGAGGGCGTGTTCATGGTGTTCCACCCTTAGTTGTTCCACATTATGGCTCAAGTCTTCTAAGGAGGTACTGAGTTGCTCCCAATAGTTGTTGGGAGGAGAGTGCATTCCATGAGGCATTTGTTGATGAACTTCCTCATGTTCTCCTTGGGGGCCGTGAGGAACTTCCCTTGTTTGCTCCATCCTTTTCTTGGTGATGGGCTTGTCTTCTTCAATGGAGACATCTCCATCTATGATAACTCCAGCTGAATAACATAGATGGCATATGAGGTGGGGGAAGGCTAGCCGTGCCATGTATGAAGGCTTGTCAGCTATTTTGTAGATTTCATTGGCTATGACTTCATGAACCTCTACTTCCTCTCCAATCATGATGCTATGAATCATGATTGCCCGATCCACAGTAACTTCAGATCGGTTGCTTGTAGGGATGATGGATCTTTGGATGAACTCCAACCATCCTCTAGCTACAGGCTTGAGGTCCAGTCTTCTTAGTTGGACTGGTTTGCCTTTGGAGTCTACTCTCCATTGGGCGCCTTCCACACAAATGTCCATTAGGACTTGGTCCAACCTTTGATTGAAGTTGACCCTCCTTGTGTAGGGGCGTTCATCACCTTGCATCATGGGTAGATGGAACGCCAACCTCACATTTTCCGGACTGAAATCTAAGTATTTCCCCCGAACCATTGTGAGATAGTTCTTTGGATTCGGGTTCATACTTTGATCATGGTTCCTTGTGATCCATGCATTAGCATAGAACTCTTGAACCATCAGTAATCCGACTTGTTGCATGGGGTTGGTTATGACTTCCCACCCTCTTCTTTGGATTTCATGTCGGATTTTCGGATACTCATTCTTTTTGAGCTTGAAGGGGACCTCAGGGATCACCCTCTTCTTTGCCACAACATCATAGAAGTGGTCTTGGTGGCTCTTGGAGATGAATCTCTCCTTTTCCCATGATTCGGAAGTGGAAGCTTTTGCCTTCCCTTTTCCTTTTCTTGAGGAAACTCCGGTCTTGGGTGCCATTGATGGTAAAAAAAAATAAAAAGCTAGGCTTTTTACCACACCAAACTTAAAATTTGCTCGTCCTCGAGCAAAAAGAAAAGAAGAGTAGAAGAAGAAGAAGAAGAGAATTTGGAAGAGAGGGAGAGAAGTGGGTTCGGCTATGTAGAGAAGAAGGGGTTATGTTGTGTGAAAATGAAGAAGAAAAGGGAGGTATTTATAGGGAGGGGGGAGGGTTAGGTGTCGGCCATTTTGGGTGGGAATGGGTGGGAAATTGAATTTGAATGTAGTGGGGGTAGGTGGGGTTTATGGGGAAGAGGAGGTTGATGTGAGTGGTGAAGGTTTTTGGGAAGGGTGACATTGAGAATGAGATTTGGATTAGGAGAGTGTGAATAGGATTAAAAGAAAAGGTAGGTGGGGATCCTGTGGGGTCCACAGATCCTGAGGTAGGGATCCTGTGGGGTCCACAGGTCCTGAGGTGAAAAGGAATACCATTCCTTCACCCTATAGGCGTGTAAATTGCCTTCATGCACCATTCTGGCGTTCAAACGCCCATTGGTGCATGTTCTGGGCGTTAAACGCCCATGTAATGCTTGATTCTGGCGTTGAACGCCAGTTTCAAGCTTGTTTCTGGCGTTCAGCGCCAGATTGTCCTCTGCGTGCGCATCCTGGCGTTAAACGCCAGGATGTAGCTTGTTTTGGGCGTTCAGCGCCAGGAAGATGCTCTGTTCTGGCATTGAACGCCCGCCAGATGCATCTTCTGGGCGTTGAACGCCGGCCCGTGCGTCCTCCAGGGTGAAAATTTTTTTCTTCTGTTTTTGACTCTGTTTTTAATTTTTTTGATTTTTTTCGTGACTCCTCATGATCATGTACCTAATTAAACACAAAAATAACAAAGAAACAAAATAAAATAAAATTAGATAAATAAAATTGGGTTGCCTCCCAACAAACGCTTCTTTAATGTCAATAGCTTGACAGTGGCTCTCATGGAGCCACAGAGCAATCAAGTCAATGTTGTCTAGTCCCAACACCAAACTTAGAGTTTGGATATGGGGTTTGAACACCAAACTTAGAGTTTGGTTGTGGCTTCACAACACCAAACTTAGAGTTTGACTGTGTGGGCTCTTCTTGACCTTGAACTGAGAGAAGCTCTTCATGCTTACTCTCTTTTGTCACAGAGGGATTGCCATGTGCTTGAAACACAAGGTATTCTCCATTTAATTGAAGGACTAATTCTCCTCTGTTGACATCTATCACAGCTTCTGCTGTGGCTAGGAAAGGTCTTCCTAGGATGATGCATTCATCATCTTCCTTCCTAGTATCTAGGATTATGAAATCAGCAGGGATGTAAAAGTTTTCAACTTTTATAAGCACGTCCTCTACTATCCCATGAGCTTGTCTTATGGATTTATCTGCCAATTGTAATGAGAACAAGGCAGGTTGTACCTCAATGATTCTTAGCTTCTCCACTACAGAGAGTGGCATAAGGTTTATCCCTGACCCAAGATCACACAGAGCTTTTTCAAAGCTCATGGTGCCAATGGTGCAAGGTATTAAGAACTTGCCAGGATCTTGTTTCTTTTGAGGTAGAGTTTCCTGAATCCAAGTTTCTAATTCATTAATGAGCAAGGGAGGTTTACTTTCCAAAGTCTCATTACCGAACAGCTTGGCATTCAGTTTCATGATAGCTCCTAGATATTGAGCAACTTGCTCACTAGTCACATCTTCATCCTCCTCAGAGGATGAATAATAGTCAGAGCTCATGAATGGCAGAAGGAGATTTAATGGAATCTCTATGGTCTCAGATTCCTCAGGATCCTTAATAGGAAGCTCCTTCTTGCTTGGAGGACGTCCCAGGAGGTCTTCCTCACTGGGACTTTCGTCCTCCTCCTCCCTAGTACATTCGGCCATGTTGACTAAGTCAATGGCTTTGCACTCTCCTTTTGGATTCTCTTCTGTATTACTTGGGAGAATACTGGGAGGAGTTTCAATAACTTTCTTACTCAGCTGGCCTACTTGTGCCTCCAAATTTCTAATGGAGGATCTTGTTTCATTCATGAAACTGAAGGTGGCCTTTGACAGATCAGAGACTATATTGGCTAAATTAGAATTATTTTGTTCAGAGTTCTCTGTCTGTTGCTGAGAAGATGATGGATATGGCTTACTATTATTCAGCCTATTGCGTCCACCATTGTTAAAACCTTGTTGAGGTTTTTGTTGATCCTTCCAGGAGAAATTTGGATGATTTCTCCATGATGGGTTATAGGTGTTTCCATAAGGTTCACCTAAGTAATTAACCTCTGTCAAGGCAGGGTTCTCAGGATCATAAGCTTCTTCAGAAGCTACCTCTCTAGTACTGTTGGATGCATGTTGCAATCCATTCAGATTTTGAGAGATTATGTTGACCTGTTGAGTCAACATTTTGTTCTGAGCCAATATGGCATTCAGAGCATCAATTTCAAGAACTCCCTTCTTCTGAGGTACCCCATTATTCACGGAATTCCTCTCAGAGGTATACATGAACTGGTTGTTTGCAACCATGTCAATGAGTTCTTGAGCCTCTTCAGGCGTTTTCTTCAGGTGAATAGATCCACCTGCAGAGTGGTCCAATGACATTTTCGAAAATTCAGATAGACCATAATAGAATATATCTAATAAGGTCCATTCTGAAAACATGTCAGATGGACATCTCTTGGTCAGCTGCTTGTATCTTTCCCAAGCTTCATAGAGGGATTCACCATCTTTTTGTTTGAAGGTTTGAACATCCACTCTCAGCTTGCTCAGCTTTTGAGGAGGGAGGAACTTATCTAAGAAAGCAGTGACCAGCTTATCCCAGGAGTCCAGGCTATCCTTAGGTTGTGAATCCAACCATATTCTAGCTCTGTCTCTTACAGCAAAAGGGAAAAGCATGAGTCTATAGACTTCAGGATCAACTCCATTCGTTTTTACAGTGTCACAGACTTGCAAGAATTCAGTTAAGAACTGATAAGGATCTTCAGATGGAAGTCCATAAAACTTGCAGTTTTGTTGCATTAAAGCAACTAGTTGAGGCTTAAGCTCAAAGTTATTGGCTCCAATGGCAGGAATGGAGATGCTTTTCCCATCAAACTTGGATGTTGGCTTTGTGAAGTCACCAAGCATTCTCCTTGCATTATTATTATTATTTTCAGCTGCCATGTCCTTCTCTTGTTCGAAAATTTCTGAAAGGTTGTTTCTGGATTGTTGTAATTTAGCTTCTCTTAATTTTCTTTATTTATTCTTTTTACTTCAATAATCCAAGGGTAATGGCTCCCAAGATTTGGTGCACAGAACCTGGTCCAAAATCAACTTCACAGTCTGTTTCAACAAGAGTGCCTTTATCCCTGTTCCTGCTCCTATGAAAGAGAAGAAAACAAGAGAAGAAAAAGGAATCCTCTATGTCACAGTATAGAGACTCCTTTATGTTAGTAGAAAAAGAAAGGGGTAGAAGAATGAAGAAGGAGGTTCGGATTTTAGATGAAAAGAGGTGAAGAGAAGTGTTAGTAATTAAATAATTAAATAGAAGAAGAAAATAAAAGAGAATTTTCGAAAATAATTTTAAAAAGGGTTAGTGATTTTCGAAAATTAGAGATAAAATGTAATTAAAATTAAAATTTAAAACAAAAAGAATTTTTGAAAAAGAGAGGGAGAATTTTCGAAAATTTAGAGAGGGAAAAGTAGTTAGGTGGTTTTGAAAAAGATAAAAAACAAACAAGGAGTTAGTTAGTTGATTGAAAAAGATTTGAAATCAAATTTTGAAAAAGATAAAAAGATAGGAGGTTAGATAAGATATTTTGAAATCAAATTTTGAAAAAGATAAAATTTTTGAAAAAGATAAGATAAAAGATAAAAAGATATATTTTGAAAAAGATATTTTGAAAAAGATTTAATTTTAAAATTGACTTAACTAACAAGAAATTACAAGATAAGATTCTAGAATTTAAAGATTGAACCTTTCTTAACAAGAAAGTAACAAACTTCAAATTTTTGAACCAATCACATTAATTGTTAGCTAATTTTTCGAAAATTGGATAAAAAGATAAGAAAAAGATTTTGAAAATATTTTGAAAAATATTTTTGAAATTTTCGAAAATTAAAAAAAATGAAAAAGATATGATTTTTGAAAAAGATTTTGAAAAGATAAGATTTTTAAAATTGAAATTTTGACTTGACTTGTAAGAAACAACTAATTTTTAAAAATTTTTGACCAAGTCAACCCAAAATTTCGAAATTTTGGAGGAAAATAAGGAAAAGATATTTTTGATTTTTAAATTTTTAAAGAAAAACACAAAAATGACCCAAAACATGAAAATTTTGGATCAAGACACAAGATGCATGCAAGAATGCTATGAATGTCAAGATGAACACCAAGAACACTATGAAGATCATGATGAACATCAAGAACATAATTTTGAAAAATTTTTGATGCAAAGAAAACATGCAAGATACCAAACTTAGAAATCTTTAATGCATGAAAAATATGAATGCAAAAATGCACATGAAAAACAACAAAAGACATAAAACAAGAAATCATCAAGATCAAACAAGAAGTCTTGTCAAGAACAACTTGAAGATCATGAAGAACACTATGAATGCATGGATTTTCGAAAACAATGCAAGAAAAATTTTAAAATCATGCAATTGACACCAAACTTAAAAATTAACACAAGACTCAAACAAGAAACACAAAATATTTTTGATTTTTATGATTTTCTAATTTTTTTGTATTTTTATTGATTTTTTCGAAAAACATGTTTGGAAAAACGAAAAATAAAAGAAAAATTTTGAAAACGATTTTTGAAAAGAAAATTACCTAATCTGAGCAACAAGATGAACCGTCAGTTGTCCATACTCGAACAATCCCCGGCAACGGCGCCAAAAACTTGGTGGACGAAATTGTGATCACTTGTATGTATTTATAAAAGATGTATACTCTGAGGGCATTGTTTATTTTCTTCACAATCTCGTTCAACTAACCAGCAAGTGTACTGGGTCGTCCAAGTAATAACCTTACGTGAGTAAGGGTCGAATCCACAGAGATTGTTGGTATGAAGCAAGCTATGGTCACCTTGCAAATCTCAGTTAGGCAGATTAAAATAGTTTATGGGTTTTAGAATAAATAATAAAAAGAAGAAATAATAAAAGGGATAGAAATACTTATGCAGATTCATTAGTAGAGGTATCTTTTAAGTATATACAGCTGCTGCATGGCTCAAGGATGCCTGCTCTCCTACTCCTTCTACTCAATCTTTCTTACTCCTTTCCATGGCAGGCTTTGTGTAGGGGTTCACCATCAACTGTGGCTACTTTCATTCCTCACGGGGAAATAACCTGTGCGGCTGTCACTCGCACAGCTAACCAGTCTGGAGGCATCACCCATGGCTGATGGCTACATCCCATCCTCGCAGTGAAAACTATGCAACGCACTCTGTCACAGTACGGCTAATCACCGGTTGGTTCCCGCTCCTACTGGAATAGAATCCCTCTTTTGCGTCTGTCACCAACGCCCAGCAGGTTAAAGTTTGAAGCACGTCACGGTCACTCATGATCGGAATCCTACTCGGAACACCACGGACAAGGTTGGACTTTCCGGATCCAGATGAATGCCGCCAACTATCTAACTTATACCACGAAGATTCTGTTGGGGAATCTAAGAGATATACATTCAAGCTCTGTTGCATGTAGAACGGACATGGTTGTCAATCACGCGCATTCATAAGTGAGAATGATAATGAGGGTAATCTGACTCATCACATTCATCATGTTCTTGGGTACGAATGAATATCTTGGAATAAGAATAAAAGAGATTTGAATAAAAGAAGATAGAATTTCATTAATACTTGAGGTACAGCAGAGCTCCACACCCTTAATCTATGGTGTGCAGAAACTCCACCGTTGAAAATACATAAGCAAAGAGTTCAGGCATGGCCGAATGGCCAGCCCTCTCTAACGTGATCACAGGATCAAAATACAATCCAGGATGTCTAATACAATAGATAAATGTCCTATATATACTAGACTAGCTACTAGGGTTTACATGAGTAAGTAATTGATGCATAAATCCACTTCCGGGGCCCACTTGGTGTGTGCTTGGGCTGAGCTTGATGAATTCACGTGTAGAGGCATTTCTTGGCGTCAAACTTCAGGTTATGACGTGTTTTGGGCGTTTGACTCCGGATCATGACGTTTTTCTGGCGTTTTACTCCAGACAGCAGCGTGTACTTGGCGTTTAACGCCAAGTTACGTCGTCATTCTTCAAATAAAGTATGGACTATTATATATTGCTGGAAAGCTCTGGATGTCTACTTTCCAACGCCGTTGAGAGCGCGCCAATTGGAGTTCTGTAGCTCCAGAAAATCCATTTCGAGTGCAGGGAGGTCAGAATCCAACAGCATCAGCAGTCCTTTTGTTAGCCTTCTTCAGAGTTTTGCTCAAATCCCTCAATTTCAGTCAGAATTTACCTGAAATCACAGAAAAACACACAAACTCATAGTAAAGTCCAGAAATGTGAATTTAACATAAAAACTAATGAAAACATCCCTAAAAGTAGCTCAAACTTACTAAAAACTATATGAAAACAATGCCAAAAAGCGTATAAATTATCCGCTCATCACCCTACTACCCTATTGACCCCTGTGATGTCATAGGCGGATCCATTGGATCAACAGTTCATCATGGTCCCGAATCCCAACTACGTGGTTCCTTCTGCTATCCCCCCTCCAACTCCAGCAACAGAGACCGTGGTGGGTGATTCCTCTAATGTGTCCTAGCCAAATGCCCCTCCACCACCGCTCGTCATATAGATGAGGATTTGGCCTGATGGAATGTAGGTGTGAGTACTATTTTAATGTTTTTCATCCGCAATCTATTTTAAATTTGTTAAGTTTTATGTGTTTGCTAATCTTAAATTTTTCATTTATAGGTTTGCACCAAACAACAATGCATATACATAGGAGATCTCCAATTTGATTAAGTCCATGTACGACAACCCATGGTCGAGCTACATGAAGATCCCTACTAAGACCAGAAAGCGATGGTCTCAAAAATGGGTGGTAAAAATCCAACGTTGTTGAATTAACTATATTTTAACTGTATTTTATTTTGACTAGCTATTGTTGTTGAATTACTTTGTGCAGGAGAAATTTATATGGGATAGAAAACTTGATATCTTGATCAGGAAGATCTACGACCACTGGATAGCTAGATGACTTCAGTAGATGATGCAGGATGTTTGTGAGGGGTGCAACCACCTTACGATTTGGCACCATCCAGATGTTAAGAAGGAACTAAACGTCCATTCTAGTACTGATGATGGGTGGAAGCGTCACCATCTGATGAATAGAACTAACAGGGCTTCGTTGAGGTAGTCGAAGTATACCAGTGGGTTGGCAACTTTCATGAAGATGAAGAGCTGACAGGTATATAGTTTCCTAATATTTGTTAATTATTACTTGAATTTATTGTTACTTGATTTATTTTATTAGTTTGTTTCAATATGTGTAGTCTATGTCGTTGAAGCGTGAGGCGACATTGGTGGAGACCTTCAAGTATACTCATACGTTGAAGGCCAACAAGGAGATATTTGTTGATGAGAAGTCTGCGGCTCATTATGCGAATTTCAATTAATTCTAAGTTTGAAATGTATTTGGTTTAAAGTCAATTAATTGTTATTCTAATCATAATGTGTGTTACACAAGAGGACTACACGCATATATTGGAGGTCACGACCCAGAAATCTCAGCCTAGTGGGGATGATTCTAGCTCCAATGCCTCAGTCGTAGATCTTGATTGGGTTTGGCACGAAACCATCTATGAGCCCTACAAGAATCACGTCTACGGGTTGGGGTCATTTTTCGCCAGCAGCCTCCGCACCTCTACATTAGCGGTTTCATCTACCTCTGTCTCTGCCTCTGTCACCAACTTCGTCGATCCCGAGGATGTTCTCAATTTGAGGGAGGAGGTGCAGAAGCTTACACACTTCACCAACAAGCTCAGCAGTCTGAGCAAAAATACAACGAACTTTTTGCACGCCTGGGAGACATCGTTGCCATCATGTCAAAGCTAAAGGAGAAGCTGGAGCAGCTAGAGCGTTTGCGAGACCATATGGTAGTGTACAATGAGCATATGCACGCTGGAGGCAGCGGCGCTGTTAGTGGGGCACCAACATCAGCACCTAGTTTACCGCCTTAGCAAAAGGAAGACGACGATGATGATGATAACCGGGATCCGTAGGGTTTAGGAATTTAATTTATTTTATGTCTATTTCATTGTATTTTACTTCTTTGACTTTTTATTATATTCAGACCCTTGATATTGAATAAAATCTTTAGTTGATTTCTGGTATTTAGAATTTGTGCACTAATGTTGTAAAAAAATTAATTTAACTACTAATTGTGCGCTAACTATGCAAAAAAAATGCATATCATCAGCTTTACTAGCAAAATAATTCGATGGTAAATGGGTGCCACATAAAATATAATACAGTGCGAAAATTACCGACAACAACCAACTATGATTTTCGTTGTATTAATTGCAAAATCCGACACAAAATCTGCCGATAATTAGTGTCGGACTAAATAATCCACTTGTAAATATTTTCTTGCCTCATTTATACCATCAAATGCATTTCGATGATATTCAACGTTTTTCTTGTGGTGATACCCGCGATGCAAAGATAGAGTCTTTGAAGCAAGAGCTCACGCAAGAGCTGGAGCATATTCAATGGATGTGACACTAGATGGCAGTGTACTATGACTAAATGCGCGCTAGTGCAGCAGCTACTAAAGGGGGCTCGTCATCCTCTAGATAGGCATCGACACCACCACCTAGATCGCTGTCTTAGTAGGACCAGGGGGATGACAACGATAATGATTATTAAGACCCATAGTGATTAGGGTTTCGTTTTGCTTTGTTTGATAGGATTTTATCTCTTTGACTTTTTATTCTATACATTTGTTATTTAACATTATAATTGACTATTTTTTTTTATTAAAAAGACTACTTGAATTTCACTAACTGTGATTTTACTATTAATTATTGATATATTGACGATGGTATATCAGATTCTAATAGATTTAAAAAAATAAAAAAAGTCAAATTTATGATTACTGTCAGATTTACCATCGATAAATTTGCTAGTAAATTTTAATTTAGTAAATATAAAATAATATGTTATCGTCGGAAATAATCTGACGGTAACCACCTCCATACTTTCATCAATTGTTTATTAAAATCCGTCGCTAAAGCCGTTGGAAATTACCATTGGATTTTAAATCTATTTGACGGTGATGAATTATTGGCGAAGACTTTACCATCTAATTGAGTCTGATGCTAAATTCAAGAATAATAAATTTATCGGTAGATATTTTTTGTAACTCTGCCAATAAATTTAAAGTATTTGAAAAATTTTTTGTAGTAACCTGGACATTAAAGTATATCTTTAATGTCAAGAAAGATTTCAAAAAAATTTTCAAAAAGTGTTTTTTAAGGTATCTTAAGTAAGGATAAAATGCACTTTTTGAACACAATATAAATGATAAGATTTAGAAAAAAAAAAAAGACATAAGGGATCAAAAGATGTGTACACAAACAATGTATATTTATTTGACCTAAAATATCTAGTTCTAATCCTTAAGTAACTTAAGAGTTCCATTACTAAAATAAATATATAAATATTCTTTCTTCAAACTTTTTCAGGCTAAGTTTTGACTCATCAATACTATATTCTAAAAAGGATAGTCATGCTTAGCACAACGCACAATTAACTTTATTTAATTGATATTTACACAAAAAAGAAAAGTTATAGAATGTACCTATACATGAAAAGTGGGATGAATTGACAAGCTTGTAGTCAGTGGCAAGGATGGTGAACAGCGACCACGATCGAGGATGAGAGGAGAGGAGGTCTACTCTAGAGTTTGGGTGACTATGTGCAAGTGATAGATGTCTTTTAGTATGTCATGATCGTGCCAAAAGTAAGGCATTACTAACCTGTTTTTTTTATTAAATATTTAATATTGAGCCTTTAATTCAATATCGTGTTTCAGTTTTTAAGAAAATTTAAAAAAATTAATTTTAGTAATTAAAATCACATAACAAAAGATCTTCAAATATTAATAATCACATAATTATTAATAATAATAGATGCTATACAATTAAATTCAATATAAAACTCAAATACAATACTTATCTCTCTGGATAAAATAAAAACCCTGAAGCAACAAGAGCGAGGGAACTCTATAAAAATAACAGGAATCACAAATAAATCTACTAATCTCCGAACTTGTGTCACTGAAAGGGTGGAAGATTTGGGGTGAGAACAAACCACACGTTCTCAGTAGGGAATGGAAATACCGTAAAAGTAATGAAATAAAGTGTAAATAATTAACTTTACTCAATAAAAATATATTTTTATCAAACCCTTTGAAAATACTCTTGCTTCTACTTTAGATAACTAATTACCTCCTTTTAAAATCTCTTAACTAAAAACAAATCTTAAATATAAAACTAGTCACATTTTCTGTCTCTCAGCCACATAGTTAATCCTCAGTCAAATGTCAATTCGTAATCACTTTAATACATTCACAAACAAATAGTACAAGCAAGAGATTCAATTCAATGTACAAGTAAGTCACAACAAAACAAACAATACAATCACAAAGAAATAAGGCAAGCAAGCGCAATCAAATGCAAATGTGCAAAGAACATGATGCATGTCTATCCCTAACGCAGGTTGTGAGCTTATGTGTCGGTTGCCTACCCACATCCGATATTACCCGGGCACAAGTCCCAGATATGGCTTTCCAGATGCATACAGTGTGCTTATAAGTCGTACGGCTAGGCCGCATACAGTGTGACCTTAAGTCGTACGGGTAGGCCGCATACAGTATGACTTTCCAAATCAATAAGCGCACATCTAGAAAACAGTTCTCAGTGTGTGGGCGTCCCCACTTTACATTTGGCACTAAGGCCCAAACAATGTCACATCCGCTCTCCTGTGGCAGACAATCTCTTTAAGTTAATATATTCTTTAAATCTTTGTTCTCTGCTCTCCTGTGGCAGAGATTTCATTAATTCATATATTCCTTTAATCTTTGTTCTCTGTTCTCCTGTGGCAGAGATTCCTTTAATTATCTTTCTTTCATTTACTTTTCGTTCTTCCTCTTCTTTACTTTCTTATCAAACCGAACTCAAAACATAACTTAAAGCAAAATCCCTGCTCAAAAGATTGAGTTTAAAACATCATACTTTTCTTAATAAATCAGTTTGAAAACAAAACTCTTTTCATAATAAATTGAAATCAAGTAATATTCTTAAATTAGATTTGCTTTTAAATAACACTTTAAATAAAGTCTTAGAGTACTATAAAAATTTGGCAGCATTTCCTTTAAAATTCGGGTTTTGCCACCCTTCAAGGATCCCAATCTAACCACCTTTCAAACCCTTTTCAAAACATTTTTAAGTAACAAATTATTTTCAATATTCACACCGTTCAAAATATCAAATAGAATCAAATCATTTTCTTTACAGCTAAGCCTCTTTCTATTTCAATAAAATTAGCCTATTTCAAATCTTTTGCTTTTGAAATTAAAGGAAATTCATTTCATTCAGACTTTACAAATCCCTCCGACCATACTCGTTTAAATTTAATACTAACCAAAATTACATTCTTGCGTATTTTTACCAGCCCTTCATCAACACCTATTCACCATCATACTAATACCAAAATCAGTTACCATCTACTTCCATAACCATAAATTCCAACATTAAACACAGTCTCAATTCAAATCCAATTCATAAACTCAAAAAAATAAAATTTAATTTAATTATGACTTATTCTATTATTTTGAATTATCTATTAAAAACTATGTTGATAGTTACAGTCTAAATTGATTTTTATAAGTATTATTATTACTATTATTACTATTGTCATTATTATTATTATTATTATTATTATTATTATTATTATTATTATTATTATTATTATTATTATTATTATTATTATTATTATTATTATTATGTTAAGAAAAAAAACAAGTGGCCGAAGCCATGGAAGAAAGAAAAGAAGAAGAAGAACAAAAAGTAAAGGAGAGAAAGATAATTAAAGGAATCTCTGCCACAGGAGAGCAAAGAACAAAGATTAAAGGAATATATGAATTAATGAAATCTTTGTCACAGGAGAGCAGAGAATAAGGACTTAAAGAATATATTAACTTAAAGAGATTGTCTGCCACAGGAGAGCAGATGTGACATTGTTTGGGCCTTAGTGCCAAATATAAAGTGGGGATGCCCACACACTGAGAACTATTTTTCATATGTATGCTTATTGATTTGGAAAGTCACACTGTATGCATCTGGAAAGCCATATCTGGGACTTGTGCCCGGTAATGTCGGGAGCGGGTAGGCAACCGACACATGAGCTCATGGCCTGCGTTAGGGATAGACATGCATCATGTTGTTTGCACATTTGCATTTGATTGCGCTTGCTTGTCTTATTTCTTTGTGATTGTACTGTTTGTCTTGTTGTGACTTGCTTGTACATTGAATTGAATCTCTTACTTGTACTATTTATTTGTGAATATATTAAAGTGATTATGAATTGAAATTTGACTGAGGATTAACTATGTGGTTGAGAGACAAAAAATGTGACTAGTTTTATATTTAATATTTGTTTTTAGTTAAGAGATTTTAAAAGGATGTAATTAGTTATCTAAAGTAGAAGCAAGAGTATTTTCAAAGGGTTTGATAAAAATATTTTTTTATTGAGTAAAGTTAATTATTTGCACTTTATTTCATTACTTTTATGGCATTCCCATTTCCTACTGAGAACGTGTGGTTTGTTCTCACCCCAAATCTTCCACCCTTTTAGTGACACATGTTCGGAGATTCAGTAAGAAGCTGCAGACGATTAGTAGATTTATTTGTGATTCCTGTTGTTTTTATAGAGTTCCCTCGCCCTTGTTGCTTCAGGATTTTTATTTTATCCAGAGGGATAGGTATTGTTTTTGAGTTTTATATTGAATTTAATTGTATAGCATCTATTATTATTAATAATTATGTGATTATTATTATTTGAAGATCTTTTGTTATGTGATTTTAATTACTAAAATCAATTTTCTGAAATTTTCTTAAAAACTGAAACGCAATATCGAACTAAAGGCTCAATGTTAAATAGTTAATAAGGAAAACAGGTTAATAATGCCTTACTTTTGACACGATCATGACGTGCTAAAAGTTAGGATGTTACATTATGATATCAGAGCAGTTCATTCCTATTAGAGCCTTGGGAATGGACTAACTATACTTTACTGCATACTCTGAGTGTCTGTCATGCAGTAGGACTTGTCCTAGTGACAAGAATTTGAGTTTCAGATGCATAATTGTCTATTGATTAATGCTGTTACTCGACCGTTGCATCTCTCATGGTATTAGGTCTGGCCAACTTAATACTAATTATTCATGTATATGGAAACACTAATGGATTATCATAGACGAGAATAGAAATAATAAGTAACGTGAATCGTGGATTTTGGGAACGTTAGGAGTTAATTTCTTGATTCTACTCGGTTACGTATCTATTCTTTCATGGTTTGCCGAGAATTTCTTATTCGAGATTTCTTTCTTGAAAAGTTAACTAATTATTTTTCAACCTTGTTTCTTATTCATATGCTTTCTCATTTGATCCTAATTGCATATGTCCTCATAAATTTCTTAAATATCTGCCTTGTGTTATTTGAACTCCTCTTCTTGATTCGTATATTCTTTGATGTAATTTTGGACTTGTTTAATGCATCAAAGTGAATCGTTGAGATCTTTATGAACCTTGTCCAAGTTGCTTGTTCTTTCTCTAAGGTCTTGTATCTTTTTAGTGACTTGAGATTTGTTTTGATGTCACGTGTGGACATTAAGCGTGTCATTTTAGTCCCATGCCTGTTTTATAATCTTTCGTCACTTTATTTTACCATCGCATGTTTGAACCATGTCATCTTTTGTATCAATCTTGTCTTGTAACTTCAGTTTTATAATCATACTTTCACCCTGATACTTGTATGCCATATGAACCTCTTTTATTTTATAGTAATTTTCGAAGACAAAAATTTTTATAAGTAGGATAGGAAGTAAGACTTCCTAATTTTCAAAATCAAAATTTAATTTGATTATAACTTATTTTATTAATTTAAATTATTTATTAAAAATTATTTTAGTAGACAAAATTTAAATTGATTACTATTATTGTTATTATTATTATTGTCATTATTATTATTATATTAATACTTCTTCCATTTAACAAACCAAAATCACTAAAAGGAACAAGCTAAGGAAAATGGATTTGAGAACGTGACTTTTATGCATATATGCACATATACAACCATGACACTTCATTAGTTTCCTTCATTAAGTTTATATAATAATATAATCATCCTTCATTAAAGCCACGATATGATCATCCTTCATTAAAGCCAAACGTGGCTTATGCCTCATTACATATACATATACATATATATATATATATATATATATATATATATATATATATATATATATATATATATATATATATATATATATATATATATATATATATATATATATTCTGCAATAACCGAGTTTGCATGTTATCCAAACAAAGGAGAGAGTGGCCGAATTTCATGGTGAAAACCGTGAATTCCTTCTATTTTCTTTTTTCGATTTTTTTTTATTTGTAACTCTAATAAAGAATCTAATCTAATAAAAGTGTTTGTATCATTCTCTTCTACATGTTGGTGTTATTTTTGTCTGATAGAAGTTGACGGTGACATAACTCCTTTTCTCTTTGAGTTTGGCCAATTGGAGTTCTAAGAGGCACAGATAATTTCTGACACTTTTCTCTTCAGCAGCTCAGTCAGAAAGTTTTTTCGAAACTTTCGTTGATTTTGATTTCATACAGAGGTAGGAAATTTCGTTTTTAAAATTACAAATTTTTAATTTAAGAATGTCAAAAAATTTATTGAGTAATTGTAAATAATTTACACGTGTTTTGTGTGTCTAATTGATGAGAATTGGTTGTAATTGTGAGTGTTAGTTAATTTGGTGTTGCTTGTTAAATACTTAAATTGAAATGCAATTTGAGTTTATAAATTGAATTTGAATTGTATAGCATCTATTATTATTAATAATTATGTGATTATTATTATTTGAAGATTTTTTGTTATGTGATTTTAATTACTAAAATCAATTTTCTGAAATTTTTTTAAAAACTGAAACGCGATATCGAACTAAAGGCTCAATATTAAATAGTAAATAAGAAAAGTAGATTAGTAATACCTTATCTTTAGTACTAATAGTTAGGGTGATACAATATATAAGAGCAAGGGGAATGAGGGTAAAATTAAAGTAGGGTTAAGATTGAATTGTAGTTAGGAATATTTTAGTAATTTTATAGCAATTAAGTTATAATATTTTTTAATTTGATAAATATATATTTGATTAATTAACGAATCCTATAATTTGTAGTGAACACTTTTTGCATTAAATGAATTGGATATATATTAAATAAAAATCCTTTGACAAATAATTTAGTATGATATAAATCATTTTCACTATGATTATTTATCAATTTTTAGTTATTTTAAAATATATAATTAATAATAAATACTACCTTCTTAAAACAATCGTAATCCATATGCACCTATGTTTATATGAGTGGACATAATTTATAGAAAAAAAAGCATAAATAGGTTTTTGACCTTTTAATTTGCAAACATTTAAGTTTTTAATAATTTAAAAACATATCGATCAATTATGTTCACTTAGATTTGTGAGACGCAACGAAAAAATTAAACATAATTTTCGTTAAGTTGTACTGACTTGGTTAATATGGATGCACACGTGAGAGAGTTTTTAAAATGAAATAAATTAGACCTAAGAATTAATGTGTACAGATTTTAAAGAGGTCAAAGACTTAAATGTATATTTAAATTCTCAAAAATTTAAATATTCGTCGACTAAAAAGTCAGGAATTGATTTATCTTTTCCTCTAATTTATATAATTATAATGGTAAAAAGTTGTTGACATAACCTAGGTAAATTTTATTATTATTTCTGATGGTATAAGAATTAATAAAAAAACGATTAAAATCAATTTTTTCTCGACAGCTGAGCTTATTCAAAAAAAAAAATTTACTTAAATTTAAATTTATGTAATAATTTCAAAGGTTATAAATAATATAAATTTTAAAGAAAACAATTTTTTACTAAGACTTTTTATTCGATTTTATAAATATTTAAAATCAATCATGATTATCAGTTGGCCTAATTTTAAAGAACATGTGATTTATGGGTAACATCATTAAAAGAAGTATCTATATAAATTGTTTTACGTTATAATGAAATTTTAGTTTTAAGTTTCTTATAAATTTTTGGTTAACTAATAGAGTAATAATAGAATTTGTAATCCGAATATTTTTTACCCAAAGAGAGAGAATCATACTAAGCAAAATATTGTTCGGATAAATAATGTTGTAGGAAAAAAATTTTGTTAACTAAAATTATCAATAAATTTTAACTTACTCGAAAATAGATAAATAATTAACACAACTCCCTTGAAAAATCATGAAAAAATAAATATATAAGGGGGTGGAGGGAAAGAGTGGTGCGTGCGTAATTATAATATTAATAATATTATTAATTTGTATCATTAGTAATATTGTTAATAATTTAAAGGATAAGTCACATTAAAAAACCAAATGAAGTTTAATTTTACGTGAATCTCCTAAATAAGAAACATTATGTGAAATTCTTATTTATAGTAAATCAAATTTAATAAGGTTGATTTAGGACTTTGTATGTAAATCGAATTTAATGCATTCAATTTACGTGATTACGTAATAAATCAAATTAATATCATTCGATTTAGGGTTGCAATAGTAAATAATCTTGTTAGCTTTGATTTTCATGGGAGGTTGAGTAGATTATAGTAAATCGAATGGACTGAATTCGATTTACTCAGTAACAACTCCACCAGGTAAATCAACTCTACTAAATTCGATTTACCATGTACAATCACCTCGCATAAATTGAATTAACAAATGTAAGTGTCTAACCTATATAAATACAAGCAAAATGTTGAATCTTCATTAGAGTGACATCACAATAGCTTTAGAGGATAATTTTTTAGTTCTTGTGCACTACAAAGGCACGATTAAAAAAAAAAACACGAGCAAGAATAAAATTTTCTTATAAGAATTTATTGAATGTCTTTATCAGACCTTCTACGAGCCTTGTTGATTTTCATAATACTGTACTACAGAAATTGTGTCTGCATGCAATGAAACGGTTAGAGAAGTTATATTATAGAATTTCGATTTCTGTTGTTCACGATGGGTGGAAGTACGACTCGTTTGTGATAGAAAATGATAAGAATTTGCAAGTTTTATTTCACTATCGGCGCCAGTTTTTCGATGTGAGAATTCCTAAATTATTGGCCAAACTTTTGGATGTGGTACCTATCTCAGGAGGATCAAACTGAAATCATCAACCAGTACCAACGGCTGCAGCTTCCAGTTCAACCCCTGTTATTGCGTCTTCATCTTTGCCTGTAATAGCATCTGCGGGAGATGTAACACCCTAATATTCAAATCCTTATGCTCGAGTCATAAGTCAATGATATTACGGTGGTACGACTCTCAGGTGGATTTTTAATATATAACTATAGGTAATTTCGAAAGGAGTATTAATCGAGAAGCCTGAAAAGAGTAGAAATAAAATCGCGAAGACGTATCACTCACGATTCGACAACGAAAAGATAAAACGTGAAGCCGAAAGCGATATATGGACAAGGCATAAAGGAGATTAAGAGATAGATAACAGATAGATATATATAACATAAGTAAATAGCCACTAGTCGCGACCCGCGAAGTTTAGGCCGGCTAGGGTACAGTATGAAAGTAGTTGACAACAGTACATCCTAATCTCTCCCAAAGGAAACATAAGAGCCTCTATAGGCAAGTTCCAAAAGAGTTCAACACATAATATAATATCTTCAAAACAAAGGTGGAGAGATTCTAAGCAAAACACAAAGTAGAGAAAATAAAGATCTTCGCCGGCTCTCAGACGAACCACAGCTCACTTCTGAGCACCTGGACCTGTATCTGAAAAACAAGAGATATATACGGAATGAGAACCCCGGGCCCATGGGTTCCCAGTACGATAAAAGTGCCAAATAAATACAATGCACTGCAATAAAACTCACTAAGCATCCTAAACTCCTTTTCACCAAGTATCCAGCCTAGATTCTCACTAATCCATAAATAGGCATCTGACGTAAGGGGATACTAAATCTAGTTCATATTACACATGTTTCCCAATTCGCTGATTCTTTCACGAATCAGACTCATGATCATAAGCAAAACCATTACCAGTTGTTCTGCCTCAGCAACTCTATATCAATACATCATACCCTCGCCTGGAGCTAGTGAAATCACATCACTGCGTCTACCCAGGGGGCTCAAATGATCTCATTCAAAATCATCATCATTATGCAATCGCATTATTAATTCATCTCATCAAGAACAGCCCCCAACATCCACCAACACCATCATGAGGGATCTCTCAGTTGTACAAACACAAGCAATACAGACAAGTAATACACAAATAAGGTACAAGTAGAACAAGTAGCACGTAATCAGGTAACATAGCATATATGAGATAGAAATCCAAAACAAATAGGCAAACCCAAACAATTCAAACATATGCAAATGATGTATGCCTGCCCTATGGCTGATGATATCATCTGTCGGTTATATAGCCAACCCGACACGTCCTAGTAGCTAACCATGGACAGAAACACCCCCTTGCGGAGCAAGTAGGTTTGAGCTACAACCCCCTTGCTACTACCCGCTCAGCCCAGAGCCAGTGGAACAACCACTACTACGGCTACTACCCAGGCGGGTGTTTAACAGCTCAACCTGGAGCCAGTGGAACAACCACTACTGCGGCTACTACCCAGGCGTCACAATCTATGACCTGGAGCAAGTGGGACGAACCACAACCCTTGCTACTGCCCAGATATCTTAAGCATTAACCCGGAGCAAGCGGGACGAACCACAACCCTTGCTACTGCCCAGGTATCTTAAGCATATATTCATTCAATCTCAATTCAAATTATCAATCCTCATTGTTTTCAAATCTCAAACAATAACCTGGAGCAAGTGGGACGAACCCCAACCCTCACTACTACCCAGGTATCAGAATTACATTCATTCAAAACTTTATAATTAACTCATTTATCATAAACATCCTTTTCCGTCTCATACCCGGAGCAAGTGGACAACGCCACTGCCTACTACTCGGGGTTACACATCACATTTCAACATTTCCCATTATTATCCATTCAACACATTCATTCATTAATCATATATGCATTTATACTCAGCCATAATCAATAATGGCTTTGCCGTGACCCGGTAATAACTCAGCCATCCGGCTCATGGTTCAATCAAGAACCAGCCATTTATCAATAAATATAGCCCTTCGGCTCATGGCATACACGGTACTCCCACCGTCATCCTCCATATCTCATATAATCATCGTTGATCATCATTGATCATAACTTTTCCCCTTGCTTCACTCGCAAGTTACCACATCCCCTAGCTCCTTTCTCATTGCTAGGCATATCATAATGATTTAATACATAAGGGGTGAGATCGGAGGCTCAGAAGTATGAGTTTTGGCTTTTAATACTCAAAAATCAACTTTGGGATGAAAACAGGGCCACGCGTACGCGTACTCCACGCGCACGCGTGGATGGCCACAAAACTCATCGGCGCATACGCGCCATTCACGCGGACGCGCGGATTGAAAAATAGATAACGACGCGTACGCGTCAGCCACGCGTACGCGTGGGTACACTTGCGCCCCAGGCACAAGACTGGCACAACTCTGGCACAACTCTCGGGAAAATGGCTGGGCAATGGGTGCAGCGCATCGACGTGCACGCGCACACCATGCGCACGCGTGGATGGTGCCTTCTCGAAGAACAACGCGTACGCGCCAAGTGCGCCTACGCGTGGAGGGTCATTCTGCTAAAAGTTTTCTAAGTTAAAAGCTGCAGAATTCACAGATTCAACCCCCAATCTTCCGACGGACATAACTCTCTCATTTTAAATCGTTTTTCACCCGTTCTTCAAACGGCATGGACATCCCGGATCCAATTTCATTTCTAAACAGATTTGGCACAAAACAGAGATCCGTAGTCCAAGTTATGTCCCGTCAAAGTATGCCCAAAAACCATGTTTTCATATAAAACCACAAAGTGCCATTTTCAAAACAAGCCATTTTCAACTCTTTTCAAAATCAACCAAAACATGCCAATTTCAACCCTTTTTGAAACCAATCAAAATATACCAAAATCAACATCAAGCCTCCTCAACTCATACATTAACACCTTACCACAATTCACAAAACCGCCATATAACCATCTTTACCCATTTCAAACAAATGGCTAAATTACAAGCATATCAACATGTCATACATCCTTCCTCATCCCAATTTCCAACAATACTATTTCCAATCAACCATCATTATACATAACCAATATCATACTCACTATCACGTGGTTTCACCCCCAAATCAACCTTAATCATTCCACAAGCATATGTCACAACATACATATCTCATGCATTATCATACCATCAAGGCATCAATAATCATACTCACATATATGACCACATAATATATATCAACCAAAATCAAACATACTTCATCTATACAATTTCACCCAAAATTACCGATTTTCACACTTCAACTCCTCAAACCTCATTATTCAATAACCAACTCAATCATTCATATATTCATTATATGAAATTCATCCAATCACTTGTGTCATCATACAATGCACACATCAACTTACCTCCCTTACCTCTTTTCGGCCTCCGGCCCAAAATTTACGGCCTCCGGCCCAATTTCACAATTTAAATGCATATACCACAAATTAATACTCATTACCCAATACATCAAATTTTCAATACACCAAGCATACAAGGCCACACCATTCTCAACCCAATCATCAATTCATATTACATACCAACTATGCATATTAGCATCAACCATTTACACAATCCAAACTTAATCCTAGGGGCATCTAGCCTAGGAATTCTCATCACACCACACGGTACTTAAATGAAACTTAAACCGTACCTCTTGTAGCCAAATCAATTGAGCCTCTTCTTTGGGAGTCTCCACCAACCTTAGCTCCAAGCCTCACCAAAGCTCCTCAAGCAACACCAATCTCCCAATCGTGCACCAAAACCATCAAATGCACTAACATAACCAATATTACATACATACATCAACCTAAGGCTCATAAAGATGATAAATCACAAGGGTTTGAGCACTTCTTACCTCAGCCCATATGAAGTAGGGATAGAACCCACTTAGAATCCATGTTGGAGTATCCCTAAACACCCAAAATCACAAGATTTCAACACTAATTTTCCAAAAACGTGTAACAGTGGGGAATTTCGAAAACTGGGCAGAGATGAATAGAATACTCACCACAAAACTTAGATAGAAATTTAGAGGATGAGAAGAGCGACGCATGGCCGCAAACGGCTCGTCAATCGGAGCTCCGTAGCTCAAGTTATGGTGGTTTGAAGATCAAAGAGAGTTAGGTTTTCTCTCTTCTCTTCTCTCTTCTCAATTCAGCGCCCCACACACCTTCTTTAGGGCAAAATGAGCTAAAATGCTCATAACTAATGTTTATATATGTTGGGTCTTGGGCCCACTTAGGCCCAGTTCACTTATTTTTGTCCGTTGGCCCAATTTTGGGCCAAAACCTTTAAGATTAGCGCTCCAAATCGCACTTTAAATATTTCTACCTCCCCTAATCATAATTCCTCATTTCTTAATCTTATTTACTCATAATCAATTTTCTCAGCTGCAGTACCAGACAGGTCTCAGCCGGTACTGTCGGTCAAAATTCCACTGCGCACTTTTACGCAGAAAACTATGTCTTCCGACTCGGAAAAATTCACTGAATCCAAATATTATATTTAAATCATCAAATTCCAATTGCCAAATATTCCAATCATATTTGCTCCTACTTAACTCATTATTTAATTAATTTCGGTTAGACCGGGTATTACATTCTACCCCCCTAACAGAAATTTTCGCCCTCGAAAATTCCATCCATCACTACGAGTACGCGAGCGTAGTCTGCCTTTATATTCAACACATAACAGTTCCAATGTCCTTTTACTCTACGCGCTTCCGCTACCGCGCTCTGATTTTTCTATCTTCAAGGGTCTCAGTCATTCGTTCAACACCGACCAACAGCTTCGTTCCTTACTTTTATCGTCTCATCAACCCACACCCTATTAAATCTCAAATCATGTCATCGATAATATTGCCATCTTCGTTAATCATAGCCATCATCCCACATCACTATAATCAATCAAAGCTTTCTTCGTTTTTAGAATTCAATGAGTTTGGACTAAGAAGCTGACTCTTAAGAATCCGCTTTCTTTTACTAATCTATAAAAGCTTTCGAGACACATCTCTTTTGTTGAAGTCACCCAGATCAAAAATCATTTTCAAAAATATAACCAACACTCCTTCAAATTCTTGGGAAAAAGAAATTCAACAGCACCTCCCCAAACATTGGAGTTTACCACCCGTCACGGGTTCCCTCAAACCAATCTCAGTACCGCATCAGTATTGCAATTTAAAGGTTTCCAAACGATTTCTCTGAAACCGATCATTACAAATCTTGATCAAAATCCAAGGTCACCATGACCAAACATCATAGCACTCATCTCTCAAACACGACAACTTACACTCAATCATCATCTAAATCCGACTATGCATCAATGATAATTTCCTCAAGTACCCAACCATAACTTAGCATGACTGGTATTTCAAATCAACGTTTCCAAATCCATCATTTAGGACCATTCCTTATCTATTTAAATCAAAGGAACTAAAAGTCACGGGTTCAATCCGTTTCGCCAAAAATCCAAAAATTAACCAACTATATAACAAACACAACACATCATTCTCAACAGAAAATCATTTACATCACAAGCATTTGTCCATTTGTATTAAGGCAAATCCTTACTCGGACCATCCGGTTTGCTTCTCAGTCTAATATTAAGCTCGACAGTCCCAGTTTTACTGTATATGCGGTATTATAAAATCACGCACTGTCCTTTAAGCTTGATGATAATAATTACCTCAATCTTACTGTCGCAATCGGCCCGTATCCTGACTCTCTCCTTGTTGGCAATTTCTTGATACATGCCCTGGTAACCCGCACTTGTAACATACGCCTAACCCCAATCGGCAAGGCCTATTCGGGTGATGACTTCCACACCTCTGACAGCTCAGAACATTAGAAGCAGCCGCTGCCCGTTTTCCCTTACCATTCCTTTGGGACTCCTCACTCGTCGCAAAGTTATTCCGTCCTTGGAAAAAGTGTTGTATGTATCCTCTCTCCTTAAACTCTCGACCCCTTGGTGCGAATTCTTGGTTGTGCTCTCTATGACTTCCTTCCTCTGCAACCCTCCTTTTCACACACTCTTCAGTAATTCTGCTCTTATTCACTAACTCTGAAAAAGTTCAGATCTCCATTGGTCCCACTGAACTTAAGATGTCGCTCCGAAGCCCTCCTTCATACTTAATGCATTTCCATTCCTCGAAGTCTTCCGGAGCTCCATGACACATGCGGGAAAACCTGAATAGCTCCTCAAATTTGTCTGTATACTCAGATACGGACATAGCACCTTGCTTCAACTGTAGTAACTCCAATTCATTGGCTGTCCTGGCGGAATTTGGAAAGTACTTCTTATAGAATTCCACCTGGAAGGCATCCCAAGTGATAGGATCATTCCCCTGTTGCAGGAGACGTCGAGCCCCTTGCCACCAATGCGATGCTTCCCCCATAAGCAGATAGGTAGCAAATTCAACACGCTGCTCTTCAGGCACTAACTGCGCTTGCAATGCTCGCTCCATGGCCTGAAACCAAGTATCAGCTTCAGTCGGATTGGTAGTTCCCTTGAACTTAGGTGGGTTAACCTTTAAGAAAGTTGCCAGTGTCATCGGGCCCTGAGCTTCCCTTCTGCCATTGCCATTATTGTTTATCTGTTGCCCAAGGGCCTCCGCAGTGGCCTGCATAGCAGCAGCCATATTCTCCAACACCGCCATAAGGTTTATCGGGTTATTCGAGTTGATTTCCGGTTCCTGCGTACTAGTACGATCTTTCTCACGTCCCCGACCGGGTCCACGAGGCGCCATCTGGTTCCTATACACACCAAACAATCGATATCAAGTTGATCAGTCTCAATATCGGAAGTATAGTGCTTCAAAGTACCAAAGGTACACTCATGGACTTCATGCTAGATGTATCAGTTAGATACCCTAACTAGCACAGGCACAAACTCAGAGTATGCATTGAAGCATAAGCAGTTCCATCCCTCAAGCTCACGAGGACGAACTGCTCTGATACCATAATGTAACACCCTAATATTCAAATCCTTATGCTCGAGTCATAAGTCAATGATATTACGGTGGTACGACTCTCAGGTGGATTTTTAATATATAACTATAGGTAATTTCGAAAGGAGTATTAATCGAGAAGCCTGAAAAGAGTAGAAATAAAATCGCGAAGACGTATCACTCACGATTCGACAACGAAAAGATAAAACGTGAAGCCGAAAGCGATATATGGACAAGGCATAAAGGAGATTAAGAGATAGATAACAGATAGATATATATAACATAAGTAAATAGCCACTAGTCGCGACCCGCGAAGTTTAGGCCGGCTAGGGTACAGTATGAAAGTAGTTGACAACAGTACATCCTAATCTCTCCCAAAGGAAACATAAGAGCCTCTATAGGCAAGTTCCAAAAGAGTTCAACACATAATATAATATCTTCAAAACAAAGGTGGAGAGATTCTAAGCAAAACACAAAGTAGAGAAAATAAAGATCTTCGCCGGCTCTCAGACGAACCACAGCTCACTTCTGAGCACCTGGACCTGTATCTGAAAAACAAGAGATATATACGGAATGAGAACCCCGGGCCCATGGGTTCCCAGTACGGTAAAAGTGCCAAATAAATACAATGCACTGCAATAAACTCACTAAGCATCCTAAACTCCTTTTCACCAAGTATCCAGCCTAGATTCTCACTAATCCATAAATAGGCATCTGACGTAAGGGGATACTAAATCTAGTTCATATTACACATGTTTCCCAATTCGCTGATTCTTTCACGAATCAGACTCAGATCATAAGCAAAACCATTACCAGTTGTTCTGCCTCAGCAACTCTATATCAATACATCATACCCTCGCCTGGAGCTAGTGAAATCACATCACTGCGTCTACCCAGGGGGCTCAAATGATCTCATTCAAAAATCATCATCATTATGCAATCGCATTATTAATTCATCTCATCAAGAACAGCCCCCAACATCCACCAACACCATCATGAGGGATCTCTCAGTTGTACAAACACAAGCAATACAGACAAGTAATACACAAATAAGGTACAAGTAGAACAAGTAGCACGTAATCAGGTAACATAGCATATATGAGATAGAAATCCAAAACAAATAGGCAAACCCAAACAATTCAAACATATGCAAATGATGTATGCCTGCCCTATGGCTGATGATATCATCTGTCGGTTATATAGCCAACCGACACGTCCTGTAGCTAACCATGGACAGAAACACCCCCTTGCGGAGCAAGTAGGTTTGAGCTACAACCCCCTTGCTATACCCGCTCAGCCCAGAGCCAGTGGAACAACCACTACTACGGCTACTACCCAGGCGGGTGTTTAACAGCTCAACCTGGAGCCAGTGGAACAACCACTACTGCGGCTACTACCCAGGCGTCACAATCTATGACCTGGAGCAAGTGGGACGAACCACAACCCTTGCTACTGCCCAGATATCTTAAGCATTAACCCGGAGCAAGCGGGACGAACCACAACCCTTGCTACTGCCCAGGTATCTTAAGCATATATTCATTCAATCTCAATTCAAATTATCAATCCTCATTGTTTTCAAATCTCAAACAATAACCTGGAGCAAGTGGGACGAACCCCAACCCTCACTACTACCCAGGTATCAGAATTACATTCATTCAAAACTTTATAATTAACTCATTTATCATAAACATCCTTTTCCGTCTCATACCGGAGCAAGTGGACAACGCCACTGCCTACTACTCGGGGTTACACATCACATTTCAACATTTCCCATTATTATCCATTCAACACATTCATTCATTAATCATATATGCATTTATACTCAGCCATAATCAATAATGGCTTTGCCGTGACCCGGTAATAACTCAGCCATCCGGCTCATGGTTCAATCAAGAACCAGCCATTTATCAATAAATATAGCCCTTCGGCTCATGGCATACACGGTACTCCCACGTCATCCTCCATATCTCATATAATCATCGTTGATCATCATTGATCATAACTTTTCCCCTTGCTTCACTCGCAAGTTACCACATCCCCTAGCTCCTTTCTCATTGCTAGGCATATCATAATGATTTAATACATAAGGGGTGAGATCGGAGGCTCAGAAGTATGAGTTTTGGCTTTTAATACTCAAAAATCAACTTTGGGATGAAAACAGGGCCACGCGTACGCGTACTCCACGCGCACGCGTGGATGGCCACAAAACTCATCGGCGCATACGCGCCATTCACGCGGACGCGCGGATTGAAAAATAGATAACGACGCGTACGCGTCAGCCACGCGTACGCGTGGGTACACTTGCGCCCCAGGCACAAGACTGGCACAACTCTGGCACAACTCTCGGGAAAATGGCTGGGCAATGGGTGCAGCGCATCGACGTGCACGCGCACACCATGCGCACGCGTGGATGGTGCCTTCTCGAAGAACAACGCGTACGCGCCAAGTGCGCCTACGCGTGGAGGGTCATTCTGCTAAAAGTTTTCTAAGTTAAAAGCTGCAGAATTCACAGATTCAACCCCCAATCTTCCGACGGACATAACTCTCTCATTTTAAATCGTTTTTCACCCGTTCTTCAAACGGCATGGACATCCCGGATCCAATTTCATTTCTAAACAGATTTGGCACAAAACAGAGATCCGTAGTCCAAGTTATGTCCCGTCAAAGTATGCCCAAAAACCATGTTTTCATATAAAACCACAAAGTGCCATTTTCAAAACAAGCCATTTTCAACTCTTTTCAAAATCAACCAAAACATGCCAATTTCAACCCTTTTTGAAACCAATCAAAATATACCAAAATCAACATCAAGCCTCCTCAACTCATACATTAACACCTTACCACAATTCACAAAACCGCCATATAACCATCTTTACCCATTTCAAACAAATGGCTAAATTACAAGCATATCAACATGTCATACATCCTTCCTCATCCCAATTTCCAACAATACTATTTCCAATCAACCATCATTATACATAACCAATATCATACTCACATCACGTGGTTTCACCCCCAAATCAACCTTAATCATTCCACAAGCATATGTCACAACATACATATCTCATGCATTATCATACCATCAAGGCATCAATAATCATACTCACATATATGACCACATAATATATATCAACCAAAATCAAACATACTTCATCTATACAATTTCACCCAAAATTACCGATTTTCACACTTCAACTCCTCAAACCTCATTATTCAATAACCAACCAATCATTCATATATTCATTATATGAAATTCATCCAATCACTTGTGTCATCATACAATGCACACATCAACTTACCTCCCTTACCTCTTTTCGGCCTCCGGCCCAAAATTTACGGCCTCCGGCCCAATTTCACAATTTAAATGCATATACCACAAATTAATACTCATTACCCAATACATCAAATTTTCAATACACCAAGCATACAAGGCCACACCATTCTCAACCCAATCATCAATTCATATTACATACCAACTATGCATATTAGCATCAACCATTTACACAATCCAAACTTAATCCTAGGGGCATCTAGCCTAGGAATTCTCATCACACCACACGGTACTTAAATGAAACTTAAACCGTACCTCTTGTAGCCAAATCAATTGAGCCTCTTCTTTGGGAGTCTCCACAACCTTAGCTCCAAGCCTCACCAAAGCTCCTCAAGCAACACCAATCTCCCAATCGTGCACCAAAACCATCAAATGCACTAACATAACCAATATTACATACATACATCAACCTAAGGCTCATAAAGATGATAAATCACAAGGGTTTGAGCACTTCTTACCTCAGCCCATATGAAGTAGGGATAGAACCCACTTAGAATCCATGTTGGAGTATCCCTAAACACCCAAAATCACAAGATTTCAACACTAATTTCCAAAAACGTGTAACAGTGGGGAATTTCGAAAACTGGGCAGAGATGAATAGAATACTCACCACAAAACTTAGATAGAAATTAGAGGATGAGAAGAGCGACGCATGGCCGTAAACGGCTCGTCAATCGGAGCTCCGTAGCTCAAGTTATGGTGGTTTGAAGATCAAAGAGAGTTAGGTTTTCTCTCTTCTCTTCTCTCTTCTCAATTCAGCGCCCCACACACCTTCTTTAAGGCAAAATGAGCTGAAATGCTCATAACTAATGTTTATATATGTTGGGTCTTGGGCCCACTTAGGCCCAGTTCACTTATTTTTGTCCGTTGGCCCAATTTTGGGCCAAAACCTTTAAGATTAGCGCTCCAAATCGCACTTTAAATATTTCTACCTCCCCTAATCATAATTCCTCATTTCTTAATCTTATTTACTCATAATCAATTTTTCAGCTGCAGTACCAGACAGGTCTCAGCCGGTACTGTCGGTCAAAATTCCACTGCGCACTTTTACGCAGAAAACTATGTCTTCCGACTCGGAAAAATTCACTGAATCCAAATATTATATTTAAATCATCAAATTCCAATTGCCAAATATTCCAATCATATTTGCTCCTACTTAACTCATTATTTAATTAATTTCGGTTAGACCGGGTATTACATTCTACCCTAACAGAAATTTTCGCCCTCGAAAATTCCATCCACACTACGAGTACGCGAGCGTAGTCTGCCTTTATATTCAACACATAACAGTTCCAATGTCCTTTTACTCTACGCGCTTCCGCTACCGCGCTCTGATTTTTCTATCTTCAAAGGTCTCAGTCATTCGTTCAACACCGACCAACAGCTTCGTTCCTTACTTTTATCGTCTCATCAACCCACACCCTATTAAATCTCAATCATGTCATCGATAATATTGCCATCTTCGTTAATCATAGCCATCATCCCACATCACTATAATCAATCAAAGCTTTCTTCGTTTTTAGAATTCAATGAGTTTGGACTAAGAAGCTGACTCTTAAGAATCCGCTTTCTTTTACTAATCTATAAAAGCTTTCGAGACACATCTCTTTTGTTGAAGTCACCCAGATCAAAAATCATTTTCAAAAATATAACCAACACTCCTTCAAATTCTTGGGAAAAGAAATTCAACAGCACCTCCCCAAACATTGGAGTTTACCACCCGTCACGGGTTCCCTCAAACCAATCTCAGTACCGCATCAGTATTGCAATTTAAAGGTTTCCAAACGATTTCTCTGAAACCGATCATTACAAATCTTGATCAAAATCCAAGGTCACCATGACCAAACATCATAGCACTCATCTCTCAAACACGACAACTTACACTCAATCATCATCTAAATCCGACTATGCATCAATGATAATTTCCTCAAGTACCCAACCATAACTTAGCATGACTGGTATTTCAAATCAACGTTTCCAAATCCATCATTTAGGACCATTCCTTATCTATTTAAATCAAAGGAACTAAAAGTCACGGGTTCAATCCGTTTCGCCAAAAATCCAAAAATTAACCAACTATATAACAAACACAACACATCATTCTCAACAGAAAATCATTTACATCACAAGCATTTGTCCATTTGTATTAAGGCAAATCCTTACTCGGACCATCCGGTTTGCTTCTCAGTCTAATATTAAGCTCGACAGTCCCAGTTTTACTGTATATGCGGTATTATAAAATCACGCACTGTCCTTTAAGCTTGATGATAATAATTACCTCAATCTTACTGTCGCAATCGGCCCGTATCCTGACTCTCTCCTTGTTGGCAATTTCTTGATACATGCCCTGGTAACCCGCACTTGTAACATACGCCTAACCCCAATCGGCAAGGCCTATTCGGGTGATGACTTCCACACCTCTGACAGCTCAGAACATTAGAAGCAGCCGCTGCCCGTTTTCCCTTACCATTCCTTTGGGACTCCTCACTCGTCGCAAAGTTATTCCGTCCTTGGAAAAAGTGTTGTATGTATCCTCTCTCCTTAAACTCTCGACCCTTGGTGCGAATTCTTGGTTGTGCTCTCTATGACTTCCTTCCTCTGCAACCCTCCTTTTCACACACTCTTCAGTAATTCTGCTCTTATTCACTAACTCTGAAAAAGTTCAGATCTCCATTGGTCCCACTGAACTTAAGATGTCGCTCCGAAGCCCTCCTTCATACTTAATGCATTTCCATTCCTCGAAGTCTTCCGGAGCTCCATGACATGGAACCTGAATAGCTCTCAAATTTTCTATACTAGAACGGCATACACTGCTTAACTTAGTACTCAATTCTTGGTGTCCTGGATTGGGTATTCTTTAAATTCACCGAGCATCCCAATGATAGGATCTTCCCCTGTTCAAGACGTCAGCCCCTTATGCGTCTCCCCCTAAGCAATATACAAATTCAACACCTCTTCACAAACTCGCTTGCAAGCTCGCTCCATGCCTGAAAACCAAGTATCACTTTCAGAGGATGGTACCCCTGAAAGCAGCTGAACAAAATTCT